>NW_026555340.1:11606241-11884691 GCF_029017545.1 Prosopis cineraria | reverse complement strand
GAAATGATAAGAAAATAATAAAACAAATGGAATGGATGAGCTAGGCAACTTTTTTTTTCTTTCTTTTTTTATCTCTTCTTCTTTTTGTTTCTTTTTCTAGCAACTTTATTTCTTTTTTTTTGACTATTTTTTTTTTTCAAATCTATCTTTGTTTTTTTTTGGTGCCCCTAACTCTTTGAAAACAATGGAAGTAATGGATGTAATGGTGTAGCAATAAAGGATAAAGAGTACTGGATAGAAAAATAATAATAGGCATCCACTCATTTGATCTAGGACATGCATGATATTAAAAAAGACATATAAAAGTGTAACATGCATTCCTTGGGGACAAAATAGGGTGAATATAATATATATATATATATATATATTTTAAGAATCAAACCAAGGCTCAAAATGGCTAACAAAGGATAATAAATGATAATAGGTTGGGCTATTGGCTTTTGGCTATTTTTATGAATGCCATCTCTCATCTCCTATCAAAACAAGTGCGAGATATGTGTCTTAATTAAGAAGTGAAACAATTCTAGAGGGTAACATCCACTAGGAATTAATCACACTGAGTGTTTAGCCTCTTCCATGAAGGGTAATATGCCACTCTAATCCATTAATTCAAGGTAAAAGAATATTCACTTCACACCTATTCAATCCTAAAAATTACCACATCTCAAGAATCAAAATATCCATTAAGAGCTAGGTAATTAAGTAACCTCAAAACAAAACAAAACAAAGCAATTTTTTTTTATTTTTTTTACTAATTTTTTTTTTGCAAAAACCAAACAAACAAAACAAAATGTTATTTCTCTCCCCCACACTTAAATCATGCATTGTCCTCAATGTATGTATAGACTAGTGATAAAATAAGGTGAGATCAATAATGAATGCATAACAAAAGTGTGGTGCAGATATTTTTTTTTTTCAAACTAAAACACAACCACAAAGAAGTTAAATAAAGCAAATAAACTCTAATTTTCCTACTAGGTTCATCTCCCACACTTGAACTATACCTATCATTAAATATATCAATTAAAGGAAAGTAAAAAGCTCAGGTTGAGAGATACAACCTTATCATGGTGGTTCAAAAACATGTTGAGAGAAGTCCTCCTCCTTTTGAAGTGATTTGGCATCTTTGTAGAGCTTGCATAGGTGACCATTGTTGCATAGTGGAACCCGTGGCTTTATTCAAGAGTTGCAAAAACCCCATAGGGAAACACCTTGGTCACTAGATATGGTCCCTCCCACTTAGACTTCAACTTGGCATGCTTATGAATAAACCTTGTTTGGAACAAGAGGACTTGATCTCCTTCTTGGAACTTTTTCCTCAAGATTAGCTTGTCATGAAGGATCCTTGTTTTCTCCTTATAGATTCTAGAAGACTCATAGGCATCCAACCTAAGCTCCTCAAGTTCTTGCATTTGAAGAAATCTCTCCTTAGCCGAAAGATGGAAATCCAAGTTTAGTTTCTTGATGGCCCAATAGGCCCTATGCTCTATCTCCACAGGGAGGTGACAAGCCTTTCCATATACCAATCGAAAAGGAGACATGCCAATGGGAGTCTTATAAGCGGTCCGATAAGCCCACAAAGCATCCTCTAAGTGTAAAGACCAATCCTTCCTATTGTGTTCACCACCTTGGTTAGGATCTTCTTGACTTCTCTATTTGATACTTCGGCTTGGCCATTAGTTTGGGGATGATACGGTGTAGAGATTTGTGATGCACCCATATTTAGCCAAGAGAGCCTTCATCATCTTATTGCAAAAGTGGGATCCTTGGTCACTTACCAAGGCTTAGGAACTCCATACCTACAAAAAATATTAGATTTGAGAAACTTCAAAACAATCTTAGCATCACAAGTTCTAGTAGGAATGGCTTCAATCCACTTTGAAACATAATCAACACCAAGTAATATGTACTCAAAACTAAAGGATGGTGGAAAGGGACCCATGAAGTCAATGCCCCAAACATCAAAAATCTCACAAAATAAAATGGGTTGGAGGCATTTCATGTCTCTTACCCCAACTACTAACCTTTTGACATTTCAAGCATGCTTTACAAAATTTAAGAGTCTTTAAACAAGCTAGGCCATACAATCCACAATCTAAAACCTTCCTAGCTGTCTTATTTGAGCTAAAATGACCACCACATGCATGAGAGTGACAAAATTCAAGAACAGAAGGCACATCAACATCATCAACACACCTCTAATCACTTTCACTACTACAAATCTTCCACATCAAAGGTGGTTCCCAAATGTAAAATCTAGACTCTCTTTTCAATTTTTCAATGGCAAAACGTGAAGCACAAGAGGCAAGACTCCACACTCAATATAGTTAGCAAAAGAGGCATACCATGGAGGCTTAGATGAAATGGCACACAATGCCTCATCAGGAAATGAATCACAAGGAATAGTAGGGTTAGAGTTTACCATAGTAGCTTTTAAATGAGGTAGTTTAGACAAATGATCCGCTACTTGATTGGTAGAACCACTCCTATCCCTTATCTCCACATCAAATTCTTGCATCAAGATCACCCATCGAATCAAGCGAGGCTTAGAATCTGTCTTCTTAAACAAGTACCTCACAGCAGCATGGTCAGTGTACACAACAACTTTAGAGTTAAGAAGATATGATCTAAATTTATCAAGTGCAAAAACAATAGCAAACAACTCTTTCTCAGTTGTGGTGTAATTAACCTGAGCTGAATCTAGGGTCCTAGATGCATAAGCAATCACAATGAAACTTGCCCTCTCTTTGACCAAGCATAGCTCCCACAGCAAAATTAGAAGCATCACATGACAACTCAAAAGGTAAAGACCAATTTGGGGCTTTAAGAATGGGAGGGGAAATGAGCATGCTTTTCAAAGTGTCAAAACTCCTTTTGCAAGCATCATCAAAAACAAATCAACATCTTTTTGTAAGAGTTTAGACATAGGCAAAGCAATTTCACTAAACCCCTTTATAAATCCTATAAAAGCCTGCATGTCCCAAAAATGATCTCAAATCTTTCAAAACAAACAGGATATGGCAAAGAAGCAATCACATCTACTTGGCCTTATCCACCTCTATGCCATTGGAAGAAATCAAATGGCCTAAAACAATTCCTTTATCTACCATGAAATGGCATTTTTCAAAGTTAAGCACAAGCTTCTTTTCAATGCACCTACCAAGCACTTTATCTAAAGAATGCAAGCATGAATCAAAGGACTCACCATACACAGTAAAATCATCCATAAAGACTTCCATGCAATGTTCAATAAAATCACAAAATATGGACATCATGCATCTTTGAAAAGTACCAGGTGCATTGCAAAGACCAAAAGGCATCCTCCTATAGGCAAATGTACCAAAGGGGCATGTAAAGGTTGTCTTATCTTGGTCACTAGGAGCTATAGGAATCTGAAAAATACCCACTAAACCCATCTAGGAAGCAATAATGGGACTTGGAAGCCAATCTCTCAAGCATTTGATCAATAAAAGGCAAAGGAAAATGGTCCTTCCTAGTCACATTATTGAGCTTCCTATAGTCTATGCACACTCTCCAAGCATTTTGAACTCTAGTTGGAACAAGCTCTCCTTTCTCATTTTTTACCACAGTAATCCCCCCTTTCTTAGGTACAACTTGGGTTGGAGACACCCACTCACTGTCAGCTATAGGATAGATGATCCCAGCACTAAGTAGCTTAACAACCTCTTCTTTACCACATCTAAAATCAATGGGTTAAGTCTCCTTTGTGGTTGCCTAATGGGCTTAGTTGTCCTCAAGAAAAATTTTATGTGTGCACACAATAGGGTCAATACCAGGAATGTCAGCCAAAGTCCAACCAATAGCATGTATGTTCTTTCTCAACACATCAAGTAATGCATTTTCTTCCTCAAGAGATAAAGAGTTAGAAATTATTACCGGAAGCTTCTCATTCTCAATGAGATATGCATACTTGAGATTGGATGGTAAAGGCTTCAACTCCAAGGTAGGTGGCTCTACACAAGAGGGAATGAGCTTCTTCAAGTCTAATTTGGTGGAATATTCCATGGTACTATCTTGTCTTTTAGGCTTCTCACTTGTTTTTGATTTCTCCTCTTCTTTCTTTACAGCCTCCCCCTTTTCTTGCAACTTGTCCTCAAGTGCTTGGACTTGAGCCACGGCCTCGACATGTGAAAGTGTAGAATTTTCCTCCAATAGCTTGGGAATCCTAAGAACATCAAGCTCGAGTGAGAGAAAAACTCATAGATTCGGCCTTAATGGCTTTAGTACCTACAACACAAGAAGATATACCCTTCTCAAGCATTTCAAGATCAAGCATAGGAGATATTTTAAACAAATCATGAGAAGAAGTAGTTGCATCATTCAAGCATGCATCAATCTCTAAACAAATAGGACAACTACATCCATCAATACATGTAGTAGTAACAAGAGACAAATCATCATCAACATGTGAGAAAGAATCAAGCATGTGAGACTCACAAGCATCATGAAGCAATAACTCAATGGAACTTACACCTAACAAAGAATAATCCTCAAAAGGATGTTTCATTGCTTCATATATATTAAAAATAACATGATCCTCTCCACATTTCAAAATCAAACTACCTTTTTCCATGTCAATCAATGTACGGGCAGTCCTCATAAATGGCCTTCCTAAAATCAAAATATCATCCCCACTCCCTTCTTTTGACATATCAAGCACATAGAAATCCACAGGAAATAATAGACCTTTAACACAAACCAACAAGTCTTCTACTACTCCATGTGGTCTTCTAACACTTCTATCCGCTAATTGGCATATCATAGGTGTTTCTATGCATGCAATCAAGACTCAAGGCATGATAAATTGAAAGAGGCATAACATTAATGGCTGCACCTAAGTCTATCAATGCATGAGAAAAATGTGTGTTGCCAATCTTGCATGGAATTGTGAAGGAACCGGGGTCCTCACATTTTATCGGGAGTTGAGGCTTTGATAAGCACTCACAGATGAGGGTAATTGTACCCTTGCATTAGGCCTAAATTTTCTTTTATTTGTACAACAATCTTTCAAAAATTTGGCATACTTAGGAAAGTTCTTAACTACATCCATCTATATTAACATGAATCTTTGGAAGAAATCATATACCTCTTGATCAAATCCCTGTCACCTTCTTGTTGGACCACTTGTGCTTGCGGAAAGGAAGCTTCTTCATAATCTCTTGACTTTGCTTTCCTTCTTCCTTCCTTGAACTCTCTTTTTTGTTTTACTTTGCTCGGCCTCTCCTCTTTTTCCTTACTAAACAACTCGGCCATAGTCCCCTTTTCCACCTTAGATGGTGGTTGCTCACATATGATCTCCTCAATGTTTTCATCCTCATCATCTCTACAAAAAGATGCATCATTAGGAGCAAAAGAAGAACTAGAAACATTAACATCAATTGAAGAATTTAAAGAGGGCTTCTCGGCCTTCCCTTGTCTTTTGTCTTCTTGTACTCTTTCTCCCAACTCCTTGCCACTCCTCAATGTGATAGCATTAAGATTAGCTTTAGGATTAGCAACGGTGTTGGATGGTAATGTAGAGGCTTGAGCATTGGCTGCACTTAATTGGTTAGCAAGCATATTCATTTGAGAAGTAAGGGCATCAATTTTAGAGTTCATGTTCTCACACTTGTTACCCATACTCTCTACCTTGTTCCCTAAGCCATCATACATGTTTTTATACAAAGAGTTCATTTCAATCAACTGCTTACGTAACACATTCACATCATTAGAAGAGTTTGAATTAGAAGAACTCTCAATTGGAACAAGCCTCCTATCACTATAAGAATTAGAAGAAGGTGCAAGAGAATTACCACTTGGATTGTAGCTTTGAGAAGAGCTACCTTGAGACAAATGAGGTGGAGGGTCACGGCCAAAGGTGTTTTGATAGGATCCTCTTTGTTGATTGTCTTGTAAAGCCACATTTGGATTTGAATAGGAGAAATTAGGATGGTCTCTCCATGAAGGGTTGTAAGTATTAGAATAAGCTCCTTGCCCTTGCCTCCCACCATAGGATTGTTTTCCATTGTAGATAGCATTTACTTGTTCAAACTTAATAGGACAATTGCTTTCTACATGCATAGGTGAGTCACAAAAAGTACAAGAATAAGGGACAAGTGCTTGAGAAGTACTTACATTGCTCACTTGAGATATTTGTGGAGCCAACATTCTCCCAATCTTGGCAGCTAGCAAGTCCACATATGAATCATTAAGAATGAAGAACCTACCATATTCACATTTCTCTTTTCCCTTGTAGAGTATTGAGCACCACTTGAAGCCATCTTGTCAATTAGTTCCCAAGCCTTTAAGGAAGTGAGGTCAATCAAGCATCCCCCACTAGCGGCATCAATGTTAACTTTGTCTCTTGGAATCAAGCCCTCATAGAAATATTGGACTAAATTCTCACTAGAAATTTGATGGTGTGGGCATTTAGCCAAAAGGCCTTGGAATCTAGTCCAATACTCATAAGACTCTCATCCTCTCCTTGTTGGACCCCATAGATTTGCTTTCTCAAATTGGTGACCTTGGAATTTGGAAAGAATTTATCTAAGAAGAGTCTTCTTAGCTCGGCCCATGTGCTCACTTTCACATAAGAAGGGTAGTTGAAATACCATTCCTTTGCTAAACCTTCAAGAGAAAATACAAAAGCCTTAGCTTGAACATCATCAACATTTACATGCATAGGCTTCATAGTATCACAAACCAATAGGAAAGTATGCAAAAACCTATGACAATCCTCTCCTGGTAACCCATGAAATTTAGGCAATGCATTAATCAAGGAGGATTTAATTTCAAATTGAACATTAGTAGGAGGAACATATAAGCCATAAGGATTATCATGCCAATTAGGTTGAGTTAATTGCCTAATGCTCCTCTCCTCTCTAGGGTTATGCAAGCCTTCAAATTCATTATTAACATGGCCATCATCATGCAAATTCTCATTCCCATTCCCATGGCCCTCATTATGCACATGCTCATGTCCTAAGATACCTTCCATTGTTGAATTACAAACCAAATGAGAATCAAGAATAGGTTGTGATCTTCTCAATCTAGAAATAGTTCTTTCAATTTCTGGATCTAATTCAACAAAAGAGGTATGTTTTCTTCGGGTCATGCACTAATCAAGCTCAAGAAAATTAAGAACAAAGAACAAACTAAACTAAAATGCAAATCAACATGAAACAATTCAAAACACACAAAAGCAAGAGAAATAATTTTTTTTATTTTTTTTATTAAACTCAATAGCAACAAAATGAAAAAAAAATAACACCAAACAAGTAGAAAGAGAGTTAGAAATGCTCAATCAAGAAGCTTTGGCAATTCTGGAATTCGCACAGTAGGCTCTCTGGAGACAGTGAACTTGTGAATTTTCTATCAGCAAATCCACATGATAAATTCCCCTGAAACTTTTATGAGAAACACAAGAGATATACAGGAAAATTATATAAAACTTTTAGATTAAAAATCCTTCCCAATCGTTCCCAGAATTTTTCACAAGTTGGTCCTCAAGTCTGGAGAAACAGGATTTCGTCCAGAAGACCTTCAGAGCTTCTAACAAACTTTCAAATAGGAAAATGGAAAAATTGAAGAAAATCCTAAACACAAGAAACAAAGATAAGACAGCGATAAGAAAAATGAAACTAGAATCAATCAATTTGAACGCACAAAGAGGAAGATATGCTAACTCAAAGTTGAAACAGGGTTTTGGGAATCCTCTGTAATGGCTCCCTGGACCTTGTTAGATTGTAAAATTTCCACAGGACACTTCCCACGTCCAAAATTGACCAAACCAATTTTAAAGTGAAGCTAGGATATAGAGCTTTCAATGAAATAAATTCCAATTCAAATTCCCTCAGACTCATTCCCAGTTAATTTTTCAATTTCAGACAGAGACACTAGAAACAGAGTATTTTCAGCTCTACACCAAACCAACAAAAATTGCACTAATTTTTTTTCTTTTTCAAAACAGAATAAAAACACTCAAAACACACAAAAAACACTAAACAAAACACAAAAAAAAAATTTTATAATTTTTCAAAAAATTTTCCAGGAACACTAAAAATGTAAATTAAGTACTAAACAACCTTAGAATTAAACTTAAACCATTCCCGGCAACGGCGCCAAAATTTTGATAGGAAATTAGTCGCTTATCCTCAAAATTACACTAAAGCTAACCCTAATGCAATATAGGGCCAACCCTAGGTCATCTCCCAAGGAATGGTTTTAAGTCTAATTGAAAGTTATCTAGTGAAATAAATCAACCAAAGTTTGTAGGAATTTAGTTACCTAGCTAATTACCTAATATGCAAGTAATTAAAATGCTAGTGAAAGTGAGTGAAATGAACTTCCCTTTTCACAATAATGGAACCCTAGAGATTAGTTGATTTTGGACTCATTATCTTCTCATGATTAGGCTAAGTTTAGCTTCCCTTTCCTCTTGACTAAAGCTGTCATGACTTAAGAAAATTATCCTAAGCCAATTAACCTAATTAGCTAACCTCCCTAGGTCTTAGATTAAAGTCCCTAGTTCAATTAACCAATTGGTGAAGACATTAGCCAAGTGATTCACTCAAAATCCTCTCTCAACAGCCATGGTCAAACACATAAATTGAGCAACCACAAGATTATGTCAAGCTACTCAACAACACAAGCATTAACACCACAAGATTATGCAATATTAACACAAGAAATTCACTAATTGAAAAACACAAGATTATGTGCCAAACAAAGAGTGGCAAAATTCAGTCATGGCTGTCCAAGGAAGAAATTAAATGAAACAATCCTCTCTCTTTACATCAACATCAAATTCAAATTAGAATTTATAAGCTAAGATGATTAAACCCTAGATTAAGGAATCTAACCATCTAGTAAAAAGAGAAGAGGATAGGAAACAAAAGAACTTAGCCAATTTGAAGCTCAAGACTCATCCTCCATCTTCATCTCTCTAGGATTCCACAAAGAAACTTAGCCAATCTTCATCTTCAAGAACCCTAGTGATTGCTTGTGAAGGCCAAACTCCATAGCTCTTGAATGATGGAAATGAGCTTCAATCCTTGTGAAAATGGAAGGGATGGAACGAAAATGAAGAGAGGAGAAGAATGGTATGAGTTTTGTGGAGGTTTGGTGGCTGAAAATGGAGGTTAGGGTGCTGGAAAATGAAGAACAAAAGAGAGAAAATGAAGAACACTATGAACAAGAGAGAGAGAATGTGGAAGATGAATGAGATATGTGTTGGATCCCATTTGGGGCTTAAAATGGCGTGCTCCTTGGTGTCTCCCATCAGCTGAAGCTTAATTAAAATAAGGAAAAAGAAATTCAAATGTAAATGGGAGCCTTGTCACACTTGCAAGGTGGCAACTTCCTATTGGTTTGTAGATGATTCCAATGTGTGCCTAATTTCCCATGTGTCATCCACATCATTTTAGCTGATTTAACCCCTCAAAATAATCATAATTCACGTGCAAACCATCAGCCATTGACCTCAAGGAGTGTTGACCTCAATTGCCCAATTGATGCACAAGTCACATGCCACCTATGTCACATAAATCACATAATTCAATTAAATAGCATATGATATAATAAAATCTAATTCATGTCCAGAATTAAATTCATAATTAGAAGGGAGAATTTATTAAATTAACCAAGTTTCAGGCTGCACAAAATTATATAAAAATTTCCACACAAAGGCAAACCAAAAACTAGGACAAACTAAGACATTTAAGAAAGTGTTGACTTTTTTATTTAATTACTCCCAAACTAAAATGAATTTTAAAAATATAATTTCACCATTCATCAACTGGACATAAAATGCACTTTGTCAATTTTTCTTGTACATTTTCTCAAAAGTTCATTTTTTGGACCAAAATGCCCCTAGTACACTGAACCTAGAAACTTAGGCAAAGTTCCAAATCTAATGCAATGTGTTCACTTGAAGGTGATAACTCATTAATAAAATGGTCCTAATTGACAAATAAAAGTGGGTAACAAATATGTTCTATCAACATGGTTGGTAAAGAATTTTTATGTGTAATTATCAAACATTACATTTAATCATGCAATGGGAATTATTTTTGTTTTGTTATTCTAAACACTTGACTAATCAGAATAAAAAAGTTTTACAAACATCAAGATAAAAAAAAGTTTTCTCTAACTTACTCTTCAAGTAAACAACAATAGTAAACAAAGAAGAATATGGTCAAAGAAAAAACTTATGGTTGTTATGCTTTGGCCTTCCAACTTCTTATTTTCACAAAGATATAATTAATTTTTCAACAAAATTTTTATTCATATATGGCATTTTTATTAAAAAAAATGGCACCTTACTGTTTAAAAATAATTGCTTGCCTTAAATTTTAGGGAAAATATAACTTTTGGTCCTGCACTTTGCTTGCGTTTTGCTATTAATCCTTGCACTATTTTTTGTGTTCTAAGTTCCTATACTTTTATTTTTCATTATTTTAAGTCCCTCCATGAACAAAATGTAGAGACCTTGGAGGGACCTCAAACAATGAAAAATAAAATTATAAGGACCTAGAACACTAAAAAAAAAAGTGCAAGGATCAAAAGCAAAATACGAGCAAAGTACCCAAAGCTATGATGTCCCTAAATTTTATAAATTTTTGATTCTCTGAGAAACAAAATGAAGGAATGAACTTAATAATATATTAAAAAAATAAAGACACACCAAGTGCTTGGAGACTAATGATAGAAATAACCCATAGTGTATTGAATTCTTTCACTAGAAACAATTCTATTCAGATGTAGGATACGTATCCAGAAGTTTTCCTAACTCAATCATGTATGATGGAATCATCAAATATTTGAATTTTTCAAACTCTATCAATAACTCACTATAGGCTTGAGAAACAAAGATAAGATGTGTATGAATGAAATACTCAAGAAGGGAAATGATTGAATAGAGGAACTCTTGAAAATTTGGCGATCTCAAATGTGTTGATTAATGGTATCGATGATATTTGTTTTAAATTCTTTAAATCCAACCTATGCAACGCATGAGAAACTATCTAGTTTAATTTAATACCATTTATCAAATAAGATTGCTCTAACATGAAGACACCTATATAAAATAAAAAAATTATTATTAATTGTTTATTAAGATAAGATTAAAAAAATGTTGTTTTATCTTATATACTAATAATTATCAGGCACAACAGGTGTACCAAGAAGAGCAAGAATGAATTGAGAAGAGGTATTCAATTCTGGTGTGTTTTTACCCTTTAGCTAGCCTCCTTTATTTTTAGTGTGGATGGCTGATATAAATTAGGAAATTGTATCATGGTAATTCTTATTTATTATGCTATGATATATCCATTAATTATAATATCTTAATGATTAAAATATTCTACATTTGGTTAAGAACTAGTACCAACTCCCATGCATTGCATGAAAGCATTTACTATAACAGTAGAAAATTACCATCACCACTTGAAATTACAACAACTAATGCATAAATAAATGGCATGGAACTCTACTCAATTGCCATCACTACTTGATTTACATATGCAAATTTCAAAAAACTTGGTTTGCAAGTGATGTTCATCAAAAGCTAGTTAGCACCCTTCAAAATATTGCCTAGAACTGCTTTAAACTTGGAGTTCTTATTAAACATTTTCTACTTCATCATAGTCTAATCCATAGGCTACTTGAGTATATAAAGTTAAAACAAACATTAACAAACAATACACAACTAAAAAAACATGAACTTAAAAAATTGTTGAAGTTGGAGATGGATGAGTGAACTTAAAAAATTGTTGAAGTTAGAGCTGGATTAGAATTGTAACTACCTAGATTAATGGCACAATAAAATGTATCATTCATATTAGAGTTATGCTCCAATGTAAATCCTTAAGCATCATTTGGAAACATAACAAAATTGTGTTAGAACAAGCAATAATACCCAAAACGGGGTGAATTGGGTGTTGAACCAAATAAAACTTTTTGCAACTTTCGCTTAATTTAAAGGTGCAATAGTAAGTTTGAAATGAAACAAGTGAGTAAAATATTAAATACCTAGGTTACAATAGATTCATCAAAGCACTTGAAAGATAAATTAACTTAAGATTTCACAAATCCAAACTCAAATACTGAAAGAGAGAGAGAGAGAGAGAGAGAAAAAACATAAATGTATTGAGTATAGAGAGTATAGAGATAGAAATGCTGCAAAGAAGATTTATCCTAGTTCACTCTAACCAATTGGCTTACATCCAGTCTTCAAGATCACCCTTAAAATTTTCACTATATCTACAAGCTTAAGTGAGTGCTTACCACCTGAAGGTATTTTGACCAGAATAATCTAATAATATTTCACTGTGCAGATACACACACACACACACACAATTACAAGGCTGACTATATAAGGAAATAATTAGAAAAAATCAAATCACTTATTTACCATTATAATCTTGTATAATCATATCCCTATAAATCAGAATCATATCCCTATTAATTAGAAAAGAATATTTTCTAATTAATTATATTTCACACTCCCCCTCAAGTTGGATCATAGATGTTAATCATATCTAACTTGCTTATACAATTTTCAAACGGAGGCTTATGTAATCCCTTGGTCAACATATCAGCTGCTTGGAGACTCGTTAGTAAGAAGCTCAAACAAATGATCCCATCTTCTAATTTTTCTTTAATAAAATGCCTGTCGATTTCTACATGTTTTGACCTTTCATGCTGTGTTGGATTTAAGGCCATGTTTATAGCTGCCTTATTATCACCATATAATTTCAGTGGTAGATCTAGTCTAACATGTATTTCCTTAAGTATTCTTTTCAGCCATATTTCCTCCATTATGCCTTAAGCTAAGGCCCTTAACTCATATTCAACACTACCCTTAGATACAACTCTTTGCTTCTGACTTTTCCATGTAACTAGGTTTCCCCACATGAATGAACAGTAACCAGAAGTAGATCTCCTATCTGGGTAATGTCCACCCTAATCTGCATCAATATATACTTTTATGGTTCTCCGTTCATGTTTTTGAAACAACAAGCCCTTTCCATGAGTGTCCTTCAGGTATCTCAAAATCCTACATACTGCTTCCATATGTTTTACCTTTAGCTCACACATATACTGACTAACTACACTTATAGCAAAGGCTATGTCTGAGAGAGGTAGATAAATTTCCCTAAGAGTCTTTGATATCTTTCTTTATCAATTGGTTTGTCTTTTTTCCTTATCTTCCTTTTCTTCAATGTTCTTGGTCTCTTCATCAGAGTTTTCTTCCTTCTTTGTGAACTTTGGCCTCTTCTTTGGAACAACATTAGTGTTTCAATAGGTTTACACCCTAACATGCTTGTCTCTTTTAAGAGATCAAGTATGTATTTTCACATTCCCTTCTTTGATCTTGCAACTTCCATTTCAAAGAAGTATCTTAACTTTCCTAGGTCCTTGACCTTAAACTCTTGACTCAATGCATTCTTAATTTTTATGATTTCCTCACTGTGATCACTAGTAATAACTATATCATCAACATAGACAATGAGAATACACCTCTTACCTCCTTCCAGTTTAACAAACATAGTGTGATCCGATAGTCCTTGTTTGTAGCCTTGAGACTTCAAGACTTGTGAGAATCTATCGAACCATGCTCTTGGTAATTGCTTTAATCCATACAGGGATTTCTTCAACTTGTACACTTGATTACCTTTACCTTAATTAAAACTAGGAGGTAGAGTCATATATACTTCCTCTTTCAAGTCTCTATTTAAGAAGGCATTCTTGATGTCTAACTGATGTAAAGGCCATTCGAGGTTTGCCATTATAAATAGTAACACTCTGATAGTGTTTAGCTTAGCCACTGGTGTAAAGGTTTCTTGGTAGTCAATGTCATATGTCTGTGTGAACCCCCTAGCTACCAATTGAGCCTTCAACTTTTCAAAGTTCCTTGGTTTATTCACAATTTCCTAAGTCCCATTTTCCTCTAATGCTTTCATTTCTTCCAAGATAGCTTCTCTCTATCTTGGCGATTCTAAAGCGTCATGAATATTATTTAGAATACTAACATCATCTAGGTTTGCAATGAAACCTTGATACCTAGGAGATATAGTTTTATAGGACACATATTTTTGAATTGGATGCTATGTACAAGATTGCCGTTTCTTCCTGAGGGCAATTGGCAAATTCAAATCACTATCTAATTCTTTCCTCGCATCATTATTGACATTTACAGCCTCTATGATGTTCTCATTTCCTTCTATAGGATCTCTTATCGGTTCTGAATTAAGGATTGCCTCGGGTACAGGAGGTTTAGTACCTCGCTTCTTCTTCCATTTATAGGTTATGACCTCTTTTTCTGTGGTACTTGTGTCCTTGTTGTCCTCTGTACCTACATTTTCTTTTGCTTTTGGAATAAAAGAGATAGACGTTAGCTCAAGAGAGTTGAGATCAATAGATGAAATAGGGGAATACTCAAAGAATGACTGAAATTCATACCAAGTCCCCCCTGAATTGAGGGAAGAGGATAAAAGGAGTCATGTTTAGAAAAAGTGACATCATGACTAATGAATAGATGTTGGGAAGAGGGGTCAAAACTTTTGTAGCCTTTTTGAGAAGAAGAATAACCAATGAACACACACTTGATGGCTCTAGTTTCAAGCTTGGAAGTGGGGTTAAGATGTACAAAAGCTGAGCACCTAAATATTTTCAAAGGAAGATTAGTTTCAAGATGGTGAAGATAATGTATTTCACGTAGGCGATCAAGAGGTATGATATAAGATAAGACTTTACTTGGCATTCGATTGATAAGGCAAGCAATAGTAAGAATGGCATTGCCCTAAAAGAATTTTGGCATATAATTGGAAAACATAAGGGCATAGGAAACCTCCAATAGGTGTTTATTTTTGCATTCGACAATACCATTTTATTGGGGGATATTTGTATATGAGGTTTTATGGACGATGCCCTTTCGTTTTTAAAAAATCACTCATAGTTTTATTCAGGTATACCATTATCAATTTGGAGGATTTGAATGGAGGTGTGAAATTAGTTAAGAATCATGATGTAAAATTCCAAAAATATAGATGTGACATCAGATTTCTCTTTTATTAAGTAGACCCAGCACACACGAGTATGATTATCTATGAACGTAAGAAACCATTTGGCTTGATTCTAGTTTGGAACACGAGAAAGACCCCAAACATCACTATGAATGATAGAAAAAGATTTAACGGTTTGTATTTAGAGCATGGAAGTGAAGAATGATGGTGTTTAGCCAATTCACAAGTATCACAATGAAAAGTAGAAATTTTATCGAATGAAAAATAAGGAAACAAATGACTTAAATACCAGACATTAGGATGACCCATTCTTTTATACCATAACGAAAGATCATTATTTTCAGAGGTGGACATAAGATTACACCAAATGTGAGACCAGAAACTACTCACGATTGATTCATTAAGGTAGTATAGCCCATCACACTCCTCAGTACTGTCAATCATCTTCCTTAATGTGAGATCTTGAAAGATACAATGAGTAGAGAAAAAATGAGCACCATAATGAGCTTGTTTAGTCAACTTGCTTTATGGATAACAAACTACAAGCTAAGTATAGAACATGAAGAAGTGAATCTAGTTGTAAAAATTTAAAAATAGTAATGCTTCCCTTTCTTGCAATAGAGGAAGATATTCCATTAGCAATATCAATTTTCTCACGTCCACTATATAGAACATATGATGTGAATAATGTGGAGTCTGCTGTTAGGTGATCTGTGGCCCAGAGTCAACAATCCACCAGGATTTATGGAAGGAGGTATTTAATGAATAATGATTATTACCTTGCTTAGCCATAGAACCAGTGTGTGGGTTTTGAGATGGTTGCTCAGGTCATTGTAGCATATTTAGCACCTCTAAGAGCTTAATTAGCCTGTCTTTATCTATTTGAAGGATAGAACAGATTTGTCTGGGAGCATTTTTAGAAGTAGCTTGGTATGCTTGTGCCTTACCCTTGCATGGTTTCCAATCAATAGGTTTCCCAAGAAGATCCCAACACTTGTCCTTTGTGTGACCAGTCTTTTTACAATGATCACACAAGATTTTCCCTTTTGTCTCTTTCGTACCTTGATCAGAGTTCATACTTACAAAGGAAAAAGGTTTAGAAGAGGATGATACGGGAATAGGGTCACTAAGTATCACCTTTCAACGAGAGAAGTCTCTCTATGAATGTCTCTAAATGCATTTCATGCTAAGGGTAATAGCAAGCAAGCTAGGATTTTGCTTCGGACATCATCTAATGAGTGATGAAGACTAGCTAAGAATTGAACCACCTGCTCATCCTCAACTTATTTTTTATACCTTACTGCATCACGAGCACAGGACCTTTCCTCTTCTGTGTTAAGGTTGATCTCTTGCCATATTGCAACTAGTTCTAACCAATATTCAGTCAAATCACATTCAGCTTGTTTAATTTGCTAGCTTCAAGTTTTCAGCTCATATGTTCGAGCACTGTCTTCACCATCCGAGTATGATTCTCGAATAGCTTCCCAAATGTCTCCTACAGTAGGCAGAAAAATGAAAGAGCATCGAACATGTGGAGTCATAGTTGTGACCAACCATAAAGCAACTAGCGAATTCTTGGTCTCCCACTTCGACAGGGCTACTGCGTCTAACTCATCTAGTACTTAGAAGTACCGGTGATGAAGCCTAGTTTGCCACGACTACTAATAGCAATCGGTATAGCTTAAGCCCATTCATGATAATTATGTCCGTTAAATATATCGGATACCAGGAGAACAAAGGACCCTTCGGCAGAACTCAACCTAAGGGGAGTTTTGCCATAGGTGTCTGATAAAGAGTTCTCGGCACTCAAGCCCATAGACAAAGGTCTCGAGCTACTCGACTGTGACTCCTTTGCTGGTCGCACACTGTCGTCTGTGTTTTCTAGGTTAGAACCATCAATCAGCTCTAATACCATGAAGGTATTTTGACTATACTAATCTCATATTATTTCACTATGCAAATATATAAATACACAATTACAAGGCTGACTATACAAGGAAATAATCAGAAAAAATCAAATAACTTATTTACCCTCATAATCTTGTCTAATCATATCCCTATTAATTAGAAAAGAATATTTCCTAATTAATTATATTTCACATCATCATAGTACAATGCAAAAGTTTACTTAGGCACTTGCAAGCCATTTACAAATCTCTCACAATACCTATGAGTCTCTCAAACTCAAGAGAACACCTCTATTAATAACAAGAAAATCTCTCCTCACTGAAATAATTTTCATGGAGAAAATCTTTTTTGTATAGCATAAGGGATAATAGCCCTTAATTCACATGATGACACATTAGACAATTCAAGCGTGAGGACAACATGCATTTAAGCGTGAATTAGAACATGGAAGCCTTTCCAAGTTACTTCCCACACGCACCTACCAAGTGAGTCATTTCTTATTCAAGTGTAGAATGACTTACAATGTAGTGTCTAACTTTTATGGTGTAATTCAAGTTATCTTTGTTCTAGTTCAGGCTTCAATTGGATCCATTAAATCCTATCATATACTTTGGATAGACAAAACATGTATGGATCTAGCCAGATCAAGTGTGAATTGGAACAATAAACTTAAGTACATTATAAAGGTTAGATACTTAAATTAAAGGACTTATTAGCCTAAGATAGGTTTTAATATGATACATTCTTACCATTTTCAAATCACGTGATAGCTCATCTAATTTTCACAAATTAAATCTAAGAGAAGAATAAAATAAACAATCCTATTAAACTAAGCATTCTCTTGATCTTCATACTCTTTAAGTTTTATCACTTCAATGATTCTCATAATTTGCACAAGTAAAAAACACCTTACTTAGTTTTGTGATCATCAAAACACACAACTCAACAAATTGAACTTCTATTATTTTGATTATTAAGCTTCTTATTCTTTCTAATAACTACTAGTTGCTTCAATGGTGTAGATTACTTATTGTAGTTCTCAAATAAGCAAAATTTTGAACTCCTACACTTGAAAACACTTGTTGTAAATTTTCATCTTCCAAATAATGCATGCATTAAGTATTTAATTCTTAAACTAAACTTTCCAAAATAGGTGTTGCACCTGAAAATGCAACGCGGACAACGCAAGAGAGTGGAGGTTCTGACCTTTTGAGCAGAAACTGGTTGAATAGGAGTTGCCACCAAAATTTGAGGAAAATCTTGAGAAACCCATTAAAGGAATAAGGATTGTTTGCAAAATCAAAAAATAAGTTCAAGAGTCGATTGAGTATGGGGAAGGTGTTAGGCACCCCACAACATTCGTTCGTGAAAACGGTTACCTAAAGTTTGTTGTGCTAAATTA
Organism: Prosopis cineraria; assembly: GCF_029017545.1. Classification (NCBI taxonomy): domain Eukaryota; kingdom Viridiplantae; phylum Streptophyta; class Magnoliopsida; order Fabales; family Fabaceae; genus Prosopis; species Prosopis cineraria. The sequence goes on along the minus strand of NW_026555340.1, from coordinate 11,866,355 downwards.
ATATGGCTTTACAATTACTTTAATTATTCTTTTCTTACTCACGTGTTTTAAAAATGATTATAATAAAATGGAAAATATTTATTTATTCACGAGGGAGGACTTGACTGAAAATTAGACTCTAAGGCCTACGTACCCTATGATGAAAATCAAAGTCCACGTAATTCGAGAATATAAATTGTTAGTGAAAATATTTTTTGAAGAGGAATTAATTAGAAATAATTTACCATTTTGCAAATAAAACAATTTTCAAAAATTTTGACATATATGTTTTAAATTGAGAAAAGTAATTTAATTTTAATTATTTTCTTAATTTTTGAATTTTTAAAATAAAGAAAAGAAAAGAGTTTACAATTATTATTCTTTATATTTTATAATTAAAAATTTAATCTCAATACTAATAGAGCTTATTGGCTCATACGATAATACAATTATTCTAAATACCTATGGAGATTTTGAAATCTCACATGATAAAAGAATTTAACGACTTAACTTATTTATTTATATTCTTATGTATTAATAATAATTTTTTTAAGCATGTACATACATTTTTTTAAGACTCTTAATTATTATATCTATAAAGTCTTATTGATTTATATGATAATATAATTATCCTAAATATTTACAGAGGTTCAAAATCCTCACACAATAAAGGATTAAATAATATATATTTTAAATATATTTTAATAAGTAATTATGCAATATATATTTTTAAATATAGAAATATTAATCATTATATCTGTAAAGTTTTATTAACTCACATGATAATATGATTATTTTAGAGGTCTAAATATTTAAAAATTTCACATGACTAAAAAATTTAATAGTTATTATTCAAATAAATTAAGTTAAATAATTAATTAGTTAGTTTTATTTTTAAATTTTATTATATTATTATTTACAAAATCTATTTATTCATTTACTATATAAATTAATAATTGTGATAGCTACAACTTATTGTCCTATATGATGAGGCGATTGATTTGAATATCTATGAAGATTCTTCAAATCTCACATGATTCCGTTTAATTGAGTTAAATTATGTTTGAGAAAAGATACGAATAAAATTATTAATTTAAATAATGGGTCATTGGAACCCATGTTTAATATATATAAATTGAATCTTCATACTTGCAAATTATTATTGATTTACATGGTAGAAAATCATTTTAATTGCCTATGAAGATTTTCAAAATTTCACAAGACAAAAAAAAATGTATCTTCACTTATTATATTATTTTCTTTTCTTCTTCTCGTTTCCTTTTTCAATTTCAAACTTTTATAATGAGACTCCCCAGCCATGGCAATGTCTGCCTTTCATCATGATTATACCAAATCCTTACATATAAATTAAAGGAAACTAAAAAAATCATGCATGGTGTCACTTTGAACATGGCAACCTATTCTCATAAACACCTTTCATAAATGAATACATTAAAACAATCAACACCAAATGTAGACATTAGCAAGTTTTCCAGATTAGTAAGCAAGCACGGTGATAAACTTTCAAATGCCAATAACCTTGAAATTTGATTGAACTATATTCTTTAATTACTAAGGGGCACAAGATTATATCTAATCTCATAGGTAATGGGATGGTGATCCATAAGAACTTGGAAAAGAAAATAAAGATAATAATAAAAATAAAACTGACATGATTCAAACCCTTAACCTTTATTTGAACCTTTAAAACCAAAGAGCATTTTCAGGCATCCTAATTTGAATATATCTCTCATAAATCAAGCAACACCACTAGGAAATCAAAATTTCTTTTTTTGAGAGAGGAGAAAGAAAAATAAGACTTCAATGAAAATTCATCTTCTAAAGCTTAAATGCCTTTGAACATACATGATTAACTAAAGTAGAACAAGTATCCCATTTATACTAAAAATCAAAGTAGAAATCATCTTGTCCCAAAGTTCTCATCTATCCACTCTAATAATATATCTATACACATAAAGAGAATCTATCAAAGATCTAACAAAGTCTACAAGCAAAAAAATATTGATCGAATCCATGTCAAGGCAAACGTCAATCTTAAGGTTGAAAATTCTCAAGTGTTAGCCAAAGGATTATTTTGAACATTCAAACAACATAATCGTGACTCAAGCTTGCAAGACCCCAAAATCGATTTAACCTTTATATGCTAACTCATTTAGAAATTAAGAACAAGAACTAAGCATAAATATTTTGAATCTATCAACATAGGTAAATTTGGAAACCTGTTAAGCTTATTTTGATGTTGTTTCTCTTCTACGAGTTCTTCAATTATCCTTTATTATTGGCTCTCGATCTTCTTAGTCCTCTTCCTCAGTTCTCTGCCAATCTATCAGAACTTGAACCTCTCTAAATTATCCCTAGGCCTCTCTTAATCTCTCCAACAGCAAATGGTTTTCCTCTCCAGACTTGGGTCTCTCTTCCACTCTGCCTTTCGCCTTCTCTCAAAGCCCAAATCTCTCAGTCTCCTATCAAAAATCCCTCTCTCGGTCTCCCTCTAGAAAATCCCTCAGATCCCCCATTCTAGTTCTTTCTCCCAAAAATTCTCTATACCCTCTCCTTTTTTTCTAAGCTCTCAGTCTGCTCCCCCTTTTTTTAAAAAAATTCCTCAATCTTTTCCCAAAATCCACTCCTTTGGTCTCCCCCTACAGAAAATCATCTTGGTTCTAGGCTTTTATAGAGACTAGAAGGGAAGGACAATTACACACCGCTACACACTTCAGTCTTAGATCACTGTCTCTACCCCTTGCCTTTTCCTTCCCTTTTGCTATGTCTGTCTCTGAATGCTGTCTACCATGTTCTTCTCTTCTGTGTTTCTCTTTTGCTTTTCTTTTATGTTTTGTGTGCTCTCTTTTTTATTTTCTTCTCTACGTCTGTGACTAAGTCTCTTAGGGCTGCTCTTTATGTGTTTTTTGGCGTATGCTTCTGGTGTTTTGGTATACGCTTGCTACTCTACTCTCCTTTTTTTCTTCCTGCTGCACATGTATCTGCTCACTGAAGACCCTTTAGGGTTGTGGTGAAATGCTATGTGTTTCACCCAGCCCATCATACTCATTTTATTTTTTTATGTTAAGTAATTTTTGAAATTAGATTAAGGGATTTTAAAAATTTGATTTTGGATTAAACAAATATTTACTTTTTTTTAATGAAAAACAATAAGATTTAAGGAGAGAAATTTAAAAATAGTTGACTCTCAATAGTTGATTCCTAATATTTTAAATGGTTGGGATAATTTGAGAGAGATTTTTCAAATATTTAAGCAAGATTATTATTTTTTAATTTTTGTTAGATTAATATTATTATTTTAAAATATAATCTTAAAAAGGATTAAATTTCATTTTTATATTTATATATATATATTTTATTGTTTTAATGAACTAAAAGAAATAAAATCCTAACAAAAGATTATCTAAGTTAAAATAGAATTAAACCCCATTAATTAAAGATTATTTTATTTTATTTATATTATTAGAATTCATTTTTTTGATTTTATTATTATTTTAATTAAAAATACCTAGACAAAATACAGTGTTCATAATAAATATCAAATCATATATCAAATCAACAATACACATACCAAGAAGAACACTATGGTGTTGTGAACTAGTCTCTTTAAGAGGAATCCTTTCAAACACACCATGTGAAGATTTAGCACAAGAATCATTTGCACGAGTACAGCTAGGATCCTCATTCTTATTGCTATATGAGACAGACCTAGATGACTTACATTTAATAGGAAGCATTATTTTATAACAAATGATTATCACACCCTAACCGATGTGGTTGATCATTTGTCATGAAGGAAAAGGGAAGTAGGTTGGCCTTCAAGCAAAAGTTGATCCTAGAAGAAAAGAGTGGCGGCTATTGAGATTTTAAGGAAAAATCTTAGGAAATAATTTTTGTTGATAGACATTTTTATTGATTTAAATTATAAAAGAGTTAATTTGAATGATGGGTCATTAGAACCTGTGTTTAATATATAAAAGAGTGATTCTCGTACCTGCAAAGTCTTATTAATTTACATAGTATGGGATCATTTTGAATGCTTGTGGAGATTCTCAATATCTCACACAACAAACTCTAAAAAAAATGAGATTTGTGCTTACCATTAGGGCATAAAAAGGATACATATGTTCAAGGATCATTCATTTGAACACAAAACTATTTAAGTAATCATAGCATTATTCCCACTAGTAAGCTTCTAATTGTTCTCCAAAAATGATTAAAACTAAATCAATGTCTCTTCCTTATTAGAAAAATGTTGCCTAGTCCACACATTTTTTCATGCTAAAACGCATCTAAAATCCAACTTCAACCCATCTCATAACAATCACAATAAATTCCTTACAACTTGAGACACAAACATGATAGAAATTTGCTCAAAGCCAAATCAAACTAATTGGGACAACAAATATAACTTTATTTTGTAGTTTTTCAAAGAGGTCCAGAATACATAACAAATCAAAAGTTTGCAAAAAGAAATAATTACAATAACTCCACCAACTAAAGTGAACAGAAGCTTCAACTCCTTCTTCTATGTTAGATCATACCTTTGAATCTTCTTCTTTGCTCACCTTTAGCTCTCAATCATTTTCTATGGTCCCTCAAATTTTTATCTCTCTCAAAACTCTATTGCTCTCTCCAAACTTGGACTCCTTTACCAAAAATCTACCTCTCTCAAACTCGGACTACCTCTTCTCATTAAACTCACTTCTTTCTTTCATGCTCTTAAAGCTCAGGCTTTCCTCCCCTTTTGAGTGCTTCATCATCCTTATATAGGAAGAAAAAGGGGTGATTTTTTTTAAGAAAATAATTACTTATCACTCATTCTGCTTTTCTACTCCTACACGCTTCTATATCACAGTTTTTCTTATTCTTTTCATTCTTGAATCATTGTCTATAAAGGGCTTCCTTATCGCTCCACTTGCTTGACCCTGCTAGACCTCATCAACTTTCACCTACTTGCTCACTACCTACTTCGATTGCTTTGCTCGTGTCTTCCTCTCTTGTTCATGATTTTGAATTGGGAGGCTAGGGAATGCTTCTTTGTATCATGAAGAGGAATAGCAGAGGCAGAGCATTGAGTGAAACACTGAACTTCATCATTTCATTCTCCCTACCATATTATATTTTTTTATTTTCCTTTAAGATTTTTCCCAATATTTATTATCATTAGGTTTTAAATGTTAATTTCATATGTTAGACTAAAAAAAATCTATTTTTGAACTTTGAATTGAGAGAAAATCTCCTTTTGAAAAAAACAATTTAAAGGGAAACAATAAGATTAAAGGAAATTAAAAAAGATTTGATTCTCTAGAAGTTGATTTGCATGATTTATTTTATTTGTTTAAATGTAATCCTTAAAAATAATTAATATTGCTTCTTTCTATATGTCATTTTTAAAAAAATTAACTCTTAAGAAAATAATTAAATTTCATTTTGATATTTTTACATTTTTTTGTATAAAAAAGATAAAAACAAAGATATTTAAAAATAAAGGCTATTAAAGGACCAAACAAATATTTTTGTATTTTTGTTTATTTTTTGTTAAATGTATGAACAAAATATGATATTCACAATGGCGGTAACAACAAGTAACTTTGGAATTTAAGACTGAAATATCAAGATATGTAAATAGAAGATCTAACCAATACTTTGACTTCTAAAAATTTAGACAGTTAATGCAAATTTAAAGGATATAAGTTTATAATGATATCACCAAACACAAATGAGTGAAGTGAAGAGAAGGTTGCATGAGTTATTTATCCTATTTCAACTCCGACCACTTGAGCCTACTTCTAATCCCCAAGTCACACTTGAGATGCTCTTCAATTACTTTACCAAGATTAAATTTGGTTCTTGGTTGTCTCAGTTCAATTTAGACTCCACGTTTGTATCACTCCCCCTTATAAAGGTACTATAATAACCCGCAAACTCCTCAAGCTTAAGTTCCTTTCTTTTGAATATAGAAAACAAGGATAAATAAAGTATGTTTAAGAATGAACAACTCCCATTGAAAACTCTCTCTAAGAGTAGATTTGCAATTAGTGAAGTTCATAAATAATGAATGTTTTCATAAAAAGTTGGTTAAATAATAAATGCAAATGATCACACAATAACTCTTTTCTTTGTTATTTTAATCGTTTTTATAAATGTCTCTATTTATAGTCATTTTCCATTAATGATCCATTAGACATCTGTAGTTGTTTGACATAAAGATTTATGACGTTGTGTTTTAGTTTTAATTTTAATAATGACAAATATAGATAAATTAACTATACTTATACCTAATTGTTTTCATATATATAGTAGTTAACTATGACTTTGAAATAAGTGCTTTAAAGTGTTTTTACCTATATTGTTCCATATTACATGAGATTTTAAAAAATAATTTATGTGCATAAAAGTTATTTTATATACTATCATATTTTCCTTATCTTAAAGTGATAATGTAACATCTAAAAAATTATTTCCCTAATTAATTAAGCTAATAAAGGATAATTATGTAAATTTAAGTATAAATAGATTTTAAGATGGTTAAAAATGACTAATAGGCCTATTGGGTTTGATTTTAGCCATTAGATTAGGTTTGGAAGTGAATAGGGCTACTTGGTCTAAAATTGAAAAGAGAAAATTAGAATTTGGCTCATTGTGCATTAAGTTGTGGCATAATAAATATACATCACAATGTAATGTTGAAAATTAGACTTAAGAGGGCATTTGTGTGCATAAAAAATAGAAAGGCAAAAGAGGAGAACAAAGGGGCTTGTGATCCTCTCTACTAAGGCATGATTTTGCTAGTGTTTTATGAAGATTTAGAGCTTCTAATCACTAAAGTAAGCCTCTTCTACCATTCCTTTTCCTCTCTACACCATTTTTAATTTAAGGTTTGAAGTTGGAGGATGATTTTTTGACATTAGGAGCTTTGGGTTTGAATCCATTGACTTAAATAGAATTAATAGGAATTGTTTGAGTTATATAAGCCTAGAGGTAGAGGTTTTATGTTTCCATGAGAGTGGACTCTCAATTATGAATTAATTTGTGCAATAAAATGCCATTAAAGATGATGATTTTTGGACATAGAGCTATGGGTTTGAACCCTTTGATCTAAATGGGACTAATAAAAGTTGTTTAAGTATTTTAAAACTAGTTTAGGCATTTTTATAAGGTTGTGAGATTGAATTATCCATTTTGGACGAATCCTAAACTCTAAAGTGTGATTTTGGATTGTTAGGTATCAAATTAGTGACTATTTGAATTAGTGGAAGCTAAATGGAGTTAAAAAGAGTTAAAAAACCCAGTGATCATTCTTAAATGCAATAAATTAGAATTTTGGATAGTTAAATTATTAATTAATGAAGTTGGAAGAGTGTTTATGATGATATTAATGGTTATTGGTATGATTAATTGTAAAGTAATCGCATACTAGAACCATTTAAGTTTTGTAAAGCTTTGGAATTGTGTTATAGAAGGGAAAACCATTAACCTCTTAAAGGTTTGAGGCAATAGGAGAAATCTTTCTTGTACTTTTGTATGTTAACTAGTTACAAAGTTTTATAGCCATTTTCTAAATATGTGAAATTGTTCAATGCAAGTGTGGCATGTGCAATTTGAATAATCATACAATGATATTGGCTTATGAATTTGTTTGGAAGTTGGTTGTATGGTTGAAGCATGTGATATGTGGTGAGTTAATGTGGTACAATGAATAATTTATTACTATGATGAATTGGCAATTTGTGAAATGATATATATGTGTGTGTATGTGTTAGGAATAATGAGAGAAATGTTAAATTGAGGACTTCTATGACAATATGGAAATCTGTGAATATATGATATTATGAAGTTCAATGATATAGTATGATGCAAGAATGTGATGATTACAAAATGATATGAATACAATGATGATGTTAAACATGCCCATATTGGAGAATTTATGCATGTTATGAAATGTTGAACATGTGCATTGCATAATCATGTAAGGTAGGAGTTCACCTAGGAAGAGGAATAGTGAGTCAAAATTCACATGGCATGGCTACCATTTGGAGCCCAATGGCTTGCCTTGATATAATTGTATAATTTGTCCCACTTGTTGGATGACTAGGCTTATCATTTACCCTCAAAATAGACTAAGTTAACCAATTATATAGGATAGTGGCAATATAGGTAATCTCCTAAAGAGGTGTTTCAAGTCAAGAATTGATGTTAACAAGTGTACAAATTAATGGGGAAAAATTGATGTTGCGTTTAAAGTGTCCTAATCAAGTAAAAAATCTAAACTAGTGAATATTGTGTGTGAGTTTCTTATGATAGTAGGTAACTAGAGTTGGATTAAGCCTATAATCATGACCAAAGTGTAAGTGAGTATGCTCTCATTCTCCTTCTCTTTCCAACTAAATAGTAGCTACTAAGAAGACTATCTCTAGCATCTAAACCTCCTTAGGTTATATCCTTAAGCCTAGAACTCTAGTGCCCAATTCAATTCCCTAAGTTAGTGTTAGAAATTGGTTAGGTGTTTGGTGATCGCTTCAATTATAATGGCCTAGTGACTATGTGACTCCTAAAACTATAGTTGACTACAATTTAACCTACACACACCTCTCAAGACTATGATAAGGGATATGAAAGGTTGAAACATCAAAGAATCAATCAAAACTATGTTAATTCCATGAAGGCCGAAATTCACAAACCATTAAAACATCATTCAACAATTCAATCTCTATACAAATATATGAACTCATGACTATGATTGCAAGGCAAAAACATCATAATCCAAGACTATGGTCTTACAATGTTAAGTAAATAAAGACAAAGAGAAGAGAAAATATTACACAAATTAAAGCTCAAATAGGTTCATTAAGTCTTCATCCTCCTTTAGGAACCAAGGTAACCTTAGCCTTTAAGCTCCATTGAAGTCTTTATGAAATTCTCCAAGAGGTCAGAATTCCATATAACTCTAACTTAAGTTTTAGACCTTGGATGGGTAATCAAGTAGTGTAGATGAGAAGATGATGATGAAAGGAGAAGAATGGTGGTGGTTTAGTGAAGATCTAATAGCTAGATATAAAGATGACTAAGAGGCATGTGGAGAGAGAAAGTAGAGAGAAAATAAAGAATAAGATGAATAAGAGAGAGAAAGTGAAAGATGAAATGAGAGAGATGAAAGAATAATCAAAGTGCTCTAAATTTTTTAAGAGATGACCAGATTGGCATGTTTAATGATCATATTTGGCTTCAAAAAATAATTTCAAAATGAAATTAAAATCCTAAGAAAGTTTCACATTTTGTGCACACACCTTTAGGTGGCACTTTCTCATTAATTAGGTGATAATTCATATGTTAATATAAATAATCTTATACTTCACACTTAAAAAATCAAATCTACCCTAACAACTTAGCCCCTTTGCATGCCACATTTGGCCTCCTAATGTCCCCTTGCATTTCCTTGACCAATTGATGCAAGTCCAAGTGCACATGTATCACCTATGTCCTATAATAAATAAAATTTAATCAAATAAATATGTGTGACATAATAATTCATATTTTGACATATGGAATCAATTATTTATCTAGGAGAAAAATAATAAGATGAAAAACAAGGGCTGTCACACATGAAAACCAATCCATGCATACACATGCACAAAATCCTAATTTGGTCAACAAAGCCAACAATCCTAAAATATGATTTTATTTAATATCTTCTAAAATAAAATGAATTTGAAAAACCAATTAGACCATTGTAAATCTGGGAAAATAAGACACTTAATTCAATGATAACCTAATTTTTCATTAAAAAAATACATCTTTTAAATCAAAATTTCCCTAGTGCACAAAATTGACCCTTATGCAATGTTCTCACAATTAAACCCATGAAGGCACCAAATAAATAGGTCATAAATGAATGGATAAAGTGTGTAAATAATGCATCAAATCATTTGATAAGGGACTATCTTATGGAATGCTAAGGGACTTGAACCTAAACTAATTTCACTTGTTTAACAAGGAGTCTAGTTTAGGGAGAACAACACTTCATAGTGTGAGATTTAGGGTAAATGGTGACCCACAAATGAGTTAAGTAACTTTAGCTAAGTAGCTTCTTACGTGTGAAAGGGTAGGATAGTCTCTCCATATAGACGAGCCCATTGTGTAATAGCCCACAATTTCATGTCGAAGACTTAAGGAGGTTATAAGAGAGGTGTGATCATGCATGTATCATTAAGGGAACATGGTTGTTAGTATTGTAACCCTAGTAAGAATTGATGTGAAATCATGTAATTGATGATGTAATTATGTATTAGTCCTTAAATTGAGTGCACATGTGAAAGTTATATATGCCACTTGCATTTTGATTAATTGATATACATTAGTATAGATTTAATGACCTTATTTATTGAGTAATTACACTCACCCCTCTTTTCAATATTATAAATGCTAGCTCATTAGGTCAAGTCAGAGGGAAACTTCCTGAGGCATAGGATTTATTATTCTAACCTGTAGGTCTAATTTATTTTGTGTATTATGTGTATAATTTTAAATGATATTGCTAACTCGGAGTTGCATGATTTATTTACTTGCACTATTAAATACTTGAGTTACTTGTGTATTTTAGGGTTTAGATTGTATGTGAATTAAATGTGAAATCTAAATAGGGTTAAAATATTAGTGCAAGTTAGTAGTAAGTATATTTGTGAATGATGATAAATTAGATGCGAAATTATATGATTAAGACCCTTATTATTTTAGAGATTAAGGGGTTGAGTGCTGAAAATATATTATACTTCCTTTATTTTTATTTGTAGAAGAAAAAAAAATACATCACAGTTTTAAGAAAATCGGTTAACTATATTACTTGTGTATGAAAATAAAAGAATTGGGCTACAATACTCTTTATTAATTGTGTTAATTAAGCCTTCATTAATTATTTCTAATGACTATGAATGATAAAATTATGACGGGTAATTTAGTAAGTTTGTAAGAAATGTCTATTGGAAAATGTGATTTTGTTTATATAAAGAAAACTAAAACCTATAATTTATCCTATAAATAAAAATAGAGGGAGTATATGTTATTAGAGTGCTGTGGTGTATTGCACAAGTCTTATTAAGTTTATTGAGTATGGTTTAAGGGTGATTGTGAGCTTATGGCACTTGGTTGTGATTTTGAACACCTTAGTTATATTTGAAAGAAAAAATGATTGAATTTGCATTTGGGTGTCTAACTTTTAACAAAAAAAATGATTTGTGAGTGAAATTAGTGCCATTAGCTAAAGCTTTCTATAGTACCTAGATCACTTTAATAGGATGTTGAATAGTAAAATGAGGCGTGTCAAAAGTTTGGCCAAAAAGTTTGCCATGTTGTTGTCATGGGTTTTGCATTTTATGTTGCAGCTAAAATGTTATGCCATGGCATAATTCCAAATTCATTGAAGTGTGCTTGCTATGCCTCATGTCACAGCATATGTGCTTATGCCAGAATGTATTATGTTAAAATTTTTATTTTTTATTTTTACTCTTTTGAACCTAACTTGGTTTGTTATCTTATCCTATATGATTTCCATGATTTCTATTATTTAAATACTCTAACTTTTCAATCAAGGTTTGAGCTTAAAGACATTTTAAAAAGGGCTTCTTGGGTTCCCAAACTTCTTGAAATATCTTTGAAATATAAGTTTCTCAAACTATTATTTAATTACCATGACATTGTGTTATGTGTGATGTGTTTTTGATAATGTCAAGGAAGACATTATAGATTATATATCCAAGCAAATTTAAAGTATTATCTTTTATATACTGGTTACAAGGCTTTTCATATGCATAGTACCGTAAACTTCATATCTCTATTTATGCATATTAATACTTAGACTGACCATTGTGTTCATATCATATCATTGAAGGTTATTCAAAGTAAAAATGAGAGTGAGAATGAAGAGGAAGAAAATTGAAACTATCATTAGTATGCTACACTCAAGATTAAAGAACACAAAGATAAAAAGAAGGATGATCCAAGAAGAGCTTAAGAAAAATGAAGACATTCCTATAAGCTTAGAGACACCTTAAAAGCCTTATATTGGATAGGTATAATATCCTTAGTCTAGAAGTCTTTATGTTAAACTCATTGATTTAGATATGCAATATTGGTATAAATATTTTAAATCAAAACATGCATTTTAGTTTTTAAGATAAAGAGTGAGATATAATTTTCTATAATAATGTTTTTCATCTTTGATCATATACATCTCACAAGGTTTGAAATGTTTTGGTTAGTAACTCCATAAAGTTTTCAAAACTTTTTATTTACTCAAAATAGAGTTAAGTTGAAAAAATTATGAACACTTAAAGTTTAAGTTTTGAAATGAGAATTGTACAAAAAATTAGATGTGATCTTTGGTCATTTTTTTAGTGTAATATCCACCTTGATATTACCGGAACACATAACACGAATACATAACAACATTATGGTAACCAGGATTAATTAATTTCTTATATAAGGTTATCATAAAATAAGGGTTTGAAAAAAATCAAGTTTAAAATCCAAAGATACCCTTTTGAAAAGATGTTTGAGCTCAAGCCATGGTTTAAAACAAGTAAATGGGAGTAACGAAAGCAAGGAAATACAAATTAATACTTATAAGGATCAACAGAAGGCAATTTGGACATTCCTCAAATTGCACTATGTGCTATGGTGTAGTATCATTCACTACAGGAGATGGTGCAGAGGGTTCACTTCCCTCACTGAAATGTGTTACAACACACATGCCTTACACTGCGGTGCACTCCTGTTGTCATAACAACACACCAAGACCAACTTATGGAGCATGTCAATTCACCATCCGATATTTGATTTGAGCGATACAAGTGTCCACACATAACTCTTTAAGCCACGTAGCTATTAACACTAGTTTTACAACCAAACACTTAATCATTTGAAAGTTGGACACTCACACACAAAAGTATCCGTTTTTCATTCAACACACATAAGGGTGTCTAGACTTGCCAATCTAGTGCCAATAACCTTAGAAATATTTGAACCAACTAAAATGGACCTCAATCAACTAATCATGTCACAACAATAGCATTACAAATATAAATTGGCCATTAAAACCTCATATTTCACAATAATTCAAGGGGTGACAATCATTCACAATTAACAATCCTCTTGGCTATTCAAACACACAAACAGCACAATAACATCACCTGCACTAGTATCTCAACCTCTAACAACAATTCCATTACAATACATCGTCTTAAGATAAGATACCCATGATTTTACATACTTTCATGCAAGTGTATCAAAACAACATATGTTCCTAAGTCAACATATTAATACAAAAATTCATGACAAAATTAAAAGAGGGGAAAGAGCTATACAAACTTAAGTTCTTCAACTCTTAGTAGTCCCTTTCTTCCCTTTGCCCCTTTTACAACCTTCACTTGTAAAATATAACCATGGGGGTAAGTTGAGGACTCAATAATTAAATAATCTAATCTATTCACAAGCATACTAGAATAGTATATGAGTGTGTGAAGTGGAAAGCAAAACATTTATCGGATACATATCAAACACATAATTATTATCATATGCCAACTCATACAATGCATGATTGACACTCTCCACTTTATATCCTTCGTGTTTCCTCCGACTAAATTTGTAGGCTAATGACATAATAAGACCAAGTCCATGTGACTAGACCAGCCCATGCTCACCAAAAATAGGAGGCAGCCTTAACCAAAGATACCTTCACCCATTTTGGACCACAAATTCCCCCTTTTTTAAATATCTGGGGTTTCACATGCTCAATCTATCTCAAATAGTACTGGGACTTTCAAACAAATAAAAACTCAACATCAAGGCTTCCATAATGCCAGTATATCATATGGATTTCATACTATATTCCTTAACAACTTAAGGTAAACTCCCACCCTCCCACAATGATCATGTTCATCACATTTCAATCATATGCATATCACTCATAAGGCATATTCATATATCAAGTATCAATATTTCACATTGTATCCGATTTCATAATCATACTCAAATAACATAAAAATGGGTTTTAAGCATAAGTAATTCTTTGGTTTGGTACCATATCACATGGATTTCTAAAACACCAACCATTCAAAAATAGATCATGATTTTCATTATAAAACTTATGCACGTATATTTACATTTTTACAAACCTCATAAACATTTAAATACACAAGTAAAAGAATTAGATTATTCAGTTATCTCAATTCTTTTATCACAAAAAGGTTACTGTGGCAAATTTGATTACTCTACAAGAGCCTACTCGCTTAACAACACATAATCAGTAGTTAATCTACAAGATTAAACACCAATCATCAATTATAACTCTAATTAAACCCCCTTTTTTCTCTTAATTTTGGGTACCTACCATACTCAAAATCTAACTTTAACACCATTAACACTTTCAGTGCATTTCATTAATTCTATCTAGTACCCAAACACTTAAATGAGTAAATTTTCACCCAAATTACTCCCACTCTCCAAAATTTCACTCAAGGTTCGTCTAAACCTAAACCAAATATCTCAAATCACTATAAAATCTTCAAACCTATGTTTAGAAGCTTAATCTAACTCCCTAAGACCCTAAATAAGCTAATGGGCTAGGTTTAAACCCAAGAAAAACTGAAATCAACCCCTAACAACATCTAAACTCATAAAATTTTTGCATAGAGAGGAAGGAGAGTAGGTAAGAAGCTTACCTAAGTGTGTGGCTAGTTCAAAATGCCTTTAAATTGCCCACAAAAGTGAAGCCCTAGCTGAGCTTCAAGCCACCTCCATTGCCCTTTTTGTTTTCCTTCTTTTATTCTTCTGAAATTAGATGCAAATAGTGCTTGATTTACTTTAGAAAAGTGCCATGTGCCGTGGCATGTATCACAACAAGCCTCCACGCCATTTAAGCCATCTACTTAGGCCCTATTTACCTAAACTCCATCCTAGTTCATTTCCAAAGCATTCCAAAGGTTTAGTAACTTCTTCAGCAATTTGAAAACACCATTAATTTATAAATCATTCAACTTTACTAATTAATCCCTTTTAAAAACTTAAATTTCAAAGTTTAAATTTGAGGATATTACAACTCTGTCCTCCTTTTAAGAATTTTTTTCCTCAAAATTCAAAATCTCATACAATCATGTACCTACAAAAACAAGTACAGGTATAACTATCTCATCTTATCCTTGGTCTCCTAAGTCGTATCACTGGGAGTCATGCCCTTCTAAAATATTTTAACTAAATGGGTGCTTTTATTCCTCAGTTACTAGTCTTTTACATCTACAATCCTTTCTAGCTTGGCCTTATATGTTAGGTTCTCTTGAAGTTTCACATCATGAATGCCTTAAAAACATGGTGGCAATGTGATCCGATAGGTTATAGGTCCCAATTTCTCTAAAATCTCAAAGGGGCCAATAACTCTAAAAGTCAACTTCTTCGCTTTTATTGCTACTATGAAACCATTGCATGTGTATGTTGGTAAAGTACAAGCTAAAGCATTTGTTCTCTCTCTTAAAGGGCTTGCTAAGGAGTGATACTTTAACTATCCCTCTTATGTGAAGGTGTCCTCTTGGGTTGAGCTAAGGAGATTATTTTTAGAGAAGTTCTTTCCAAATTCCAAGGTTAGAAAACTTAGGAAACAAATCTGTGGAGTTCAATAAGGAAAAGATGAGAGTCTCTATAAATGTTAGACTAGGTTCTAAGGTCTTTTGGTCAAGCACCTACATTATCAAATCTCAGTGAGAATTTAGTCCAATTCTTTTATGAGGGCTTGATTCTAAGAGATAAATTAACATTAATGCTGTAAGTGTGGTGGATGTTTAGTTAATCTCACCTCTTTGAAAGCTTGGGAGCTCATAGACAAGATGATTTCAAGTGGTGCACAATACTCAACAAGGGAGAGAAGGAGTGTCAATTTCATCAACATTAATGAATCACACATAGATCTCTTAGCCACCAAGATTGGGAGATGCTAGCTACACTACAAGTTAGCAATGGAAGTACTTCACAATCTCTTATACCTTGTTCTTATAGTTTTTATGACTTACCAATGCATGTGGAAAGTAATTGCCCTATAAAGTTAGGTCAGGTGAATATAATATACAATGGGATGCAAGCTTATGATGGGAAGCAAGGCCAAGGTGTCTACTCTAACACTTACAACCCATCTTAGAGAGACCATCCAAACCTATCTTATACTAATCCTGATGTGTCACTTCAAGAGCAATAAGGAAGTGTCGCACCTGAGAATGTGATGTGGATGCCACACAAGAGTGGAGGTTCCAACCTTCGGAGCAAAACCCGACTGAATGGGAGTCACCACCAAAATTTTTAGGAAAATCTTGAGAAACCATTTAAAAGAAATAAGGATGGTCTACAAAATTAGAAATAGGTTCAGGAGTCGATTAAGTGTGGGAAAAGTATTAGGCATCCCATAACACCTATTCGTAAGAACAGTTTCCTAAAGTTAATTGTGCTAAATTAATATGGCTTTAAAGTTATATTAATTATCCCTTTCTTATTCACATGTTTGATATGTAAAAAAATGATAATAATAAAATGGGAATTATTTATTTATTTATAAGGAAGGACTTGACTCAGAATTAGATTCTGAGGCCTACATACCTTACGATGGGAATTAAGGTCAATGTAGTTTAGAATTAAAAGTTTGTTGGTGAAAATATTTTTTTTAGAAGGGGTATTAATTAAAAATAATTCACCATTTTGCAAATAAAATAATTTTCTGAAATTTTGATATGCTTGTTTTAAAATACAAAAAGTAATTTAATTTTAATTATTTTCTCAATTTTTGAAAATTTGAAGTAAGAAGAAGGAAAAGAGTTTAAAATTATTTTTTATATTTATTATTGAAAATTTAACTGCTATACCTGTAAAGCCTTATTGGCTCATATGATAATGTAATTGTTTTGAATATCTGTGAAGATTCTAAAATCTCATACAATTAAAATGTTAACAACTTTATTTATTTATTTATTTATATTCTTATACATTAATAATAATTTTTTAAGCTTGTACATACATATATTTTGTAAAGACTCTTAATCATTATACCTACAAAGTCTTATTAACTTATATAGTAATATAATTATTCTAAATATCTATGGAGATTCAAAATTTTACACGAGAAAAGAATTAAATAATATTTACTTAAATATGTTTTTATTAATTTAATTAATTTATCATGCATGCATACATAATGTATATTTTTTATGTGAAATCCTAATCATTATACCTGCGAAGCTCTATTAACTCACGTGATAATACAATGATTTTAAAAGTCTACGGAGATTCAAAAATCTCATGTGACTAAAAGATATCAATAGTAAATATGATTATAATTTAAATACATTAATTTAATTTTATTAAAAACATTTATTATTTTATTTACAAAATTGATTTATATTTACTACATACGAATTAATAATCACAACATCTATAAGGATTTATTATCCCACACAATGAGGCGATTAGTTTGAATATCTTTGGAGATTCTTTAAATCTTACATAATACCTTTTAATTTTTAAATGATTTAAATTATATTTTAGAAAAAGATAAGAACAAATTTGTTAATGTAAGTAATGAGCCATTGGAACCCATGTTTAATATATAAAAGATTGATCATCATATCTATGAAATTTTATTAATTTACATGGCATGAGATTCTTAAAATCTCATATGGTAAATAAATAATGAATAGATATGTCTTGTATTTTTCTTTTCATATTGCAACTTTTTATAAATAAATTGTCACAACTATATGCAAAAACACACTGTTGAAATTTTTTTAATCCAAATATTAAAAAAAAAGAAGGTTTCCCATAGCTAGGTTGAAAATGGTATGTCTTTGGCCATAATTATATTAAAAGCGTAAAAGACCATAACAATTGATGCAAGAATGTGGCAATTTCATGAAGCTCCAGTAGATTCTAATGGGCTTAGAGTCTTATCATACAAAACAATTCATCCAAGATATACAAATTTCAAAATTTAATCCCATAGAACCTTGAATATAATGTATTAAATCTTGGATTTTAATAAAAAAAATATTGAAGGGGAGTAATTCATTTTAGACCTGAACAATACACTCTTATATCAACACACATCTATAATGCCCACAATAAAGTCATGCCCATGATCCCATTCATAAACAAATTGCAATCTTCATATGCTCATCCAGCGTTAGACATGAGCTTGATATATTCCATGGGATATTCCAACTCATTTAGATGTACATGTAAAACAAAAGGGTGTGTCGCAAGGACTAAGGACCTAATTTTACTTTCATACTATTATTCTAGTAAATAAAGGATTAGACTTCCCACACAGATCCAAACGAAGATGTGGTAGTGATGTTTATTTCAAACAATTAAAGGCTAAACATCAATAATTTACATAAGAATGAAAAAAAAAAACACCATAGAAGCAGAATTTTTCCTCCCTTATATATCCAACAATTGTAAGGCAATTTTGGATTTCTCACATTAGTCTTTCCACATAATTATATATATTTTTTGTCTATCTTTGCTGCAATCTATGAATGGGCTATAAACACAATATCCTCATTCAAGTAATCATCACACCCACGGCTAAATATTTTCGAAGACATTAATGGAGTTGTTATCAATAGTTGAATCACATAACCATCATGTAACACATGCCCAAACCAAAAAAAAAATTCCTTGAACAAAATAGAGGTGTTCTTTTTTGTTAATAAAAAAGAGAACATACTCGATGCTTCATATTCATGTATTCCAGAAACTAATTAAAACTCTTATATAGAAGGGCTTTATGCAATCTCATAATCAAGAACAAAAAGAACAAAAATTGACTTCAAACTTATTATAGAGAGTAGATCTAGGTATCTTCAATCGGCTCTTCTCCCTTGAATATTCAATCTACTCTTTGGCTGTGTCATGCTCTACCTCCGTGAATGCCAAATCGCTCAACATCCTCTAGCTTTTAGTTGTTCTTCATTGCTCCATGTGCTTCAAACTTGAATCCCTCTCAATCTTTGGTTCCCCCTTTTACTCTCAGTCTCTCCTTCTCTCAACCCAATTCTCAATTTTTTCTATTCTCTTTTAAAAAAATCTCCAAAAAACCTCTCAAATCTTCGGTCCCTCTTCCACACTCGGTCCCCCCTTTTTTCTTCTCTCAAACTCTCCTTTATATTGAAGACGAAAGGAAAAAACTTGGGTAGCATGAATCTGCCCACTTTGGCTCGATTCAGCTTTTCCTTTAGCACACGGTGTATCTTTTATCTGCCAAGCCACCACTGACCTCTACTACTTCCTCTCTCTAAAAATTTTTCTATCTCCTTTTGAAAGCAGACACAGGGATGACTTTTTGGAACTTGCATGTGAGGCAAGAGGCGCTTGCATGCCAGATTCTACCTTCTGCTATGCTCTATGATCGTGTGTGTGCATCTGCTCTCTCTACATTTAGTCTCTTCTCTCTACTCGTGCATCTCTGCTCTTCTCTCTTTTGCTTTGCATGTGGCTAAAAGCCTCTAGGGCTGCTCTCTGTGTCTCTCTCTTTTCTTCACTCGTGTGCTTTGACTGAGTGAAGAAGCTAGAGCCAATAGTTAAATGCTAGATCTGGTTTTTAATGTTTAACCTTTGGCTTATATTTTTTTAATGCTTAATATTTGGTTATTTTAATTAAAATTTTGGAAATCAAATTAAGAGAGAAAAAAAATGATTTTGAATTACACAAGAATATCTTTTTTTTTCCAGAAAACAATAAGATTTAAGGAAAGAAATTTAAAAATATTGAACTCTAAAAAAAACTAATTCTCCTGATCTTTGAATTGTTAAGATAATTTAGGAGAGATTTTTTAAAGATTTTAGCAAGATTTTTTTTTCATTTTCAAAATTGATTCTGAGGTGAAATTAAATTTATTTATCATCTTTATTATATATATATATATTTTTTGAAAAATAATCCTATAAAAGAATTAAATTTTATTTTTATATTTTTATATTTTTTAGTTGTTTTAATGAACTAAAAAAAATTATAACCTAACTAACAAAAGATTATCTAGGTTAAAATAAAATTAAACCCTATTAATTAAAGATTTTTTAATTCTATCTATATTATTAAAATTTCATTTTTTGTTAAATTTATTATTATTTTTATATTTAAAAAATTCCCGGACAAAATATAATGTTCACAATACCAATATCAAAAAGGGCATGGAGACTTCCAAAGTCAAGGAGGTTGTAACATCCCGAATTTTTATTCTTACATTAATAACTGATTAGGGATTGAATTAGTAATTTAGTGTGAGGTTAGGATTCTATATGGTGGAGTGTTATATTAACTCATTGAAATGTTATATAAACATATATGAGGGGAAGGATGGTATCACGAAGTAGAGCATGTGAGCGCGATGAGGAATTTCCTCACTATGCCATGTGCCATGGCTGAATCCAAATACGCCACAGTGCATGGTGCAAAAGCTTGGTAAATAAGAATGTGATAACTCATGAAAAATAGAAAGAGAAGCAAGAAAAAGAGGTTTAGGCATGGAGGAGAGGGCGACCTCTACTAAGGCAAACAATCTCAAGAGTAAGGACGACGTTTCTAACCTATTACTTATATGGTAAGTCTCATACTTTCTTAACCTCTAATTCTATCATATTTTCTCTAAGTTTTAACTATTGAGAAATTGAATTCGGAAGCTTTAAGAAGATGATTTCTTACCCTATAGTAATAGAGATGTTCTCTAAGACTAAACTAGTACTTTATGGTTGGTTTGAGTTGGAATGATAAAGTTTTGAAGCTTTAGGCTCAATTTGACCTAATCTAGAGAAAGTAATGATAGAAAATTTGATTGTGAGAAAGTTAGTGTCTGTTGCGAGTGATAATTAGTCACAATATGCATGAATGAATGCAAATAAAGGAGATGACAGCAATTAGCTACTTAATTGTTATAACTGGCACATTTAGTCAATAAGACAATTGACTTTGATTGCTAATTTTGTATAGATTTTTGTGTGTGATGAGTTGAATATCAATAGAAAGTAAGTAAGGTTGAGGAAAACATAGGTAACCTTTCTATTGAATAGAAAGGTTGAGGTAACTATATAGTTTGTTATATTTATTAGCTAATATAACTATATAGAAGTAAATGTATAACTATGCATTCATTGTGTTGTGAGTTTTTTATGCATGATTTTGCAAAGTAAATGAGTTTTAGCATGAAATTGATTTGTGAAATAAAGGGTTAATGATTTTTAGCTTGGTTTGATATATATATATATATATAGAGTATAAAATGTGGAATTGGGGTGAAATGTGCATGAAAAGCATGATCATAGGGGGTGGGAGTTCACCCAAAGTGTGTGTGGATATGTGTGTGTGGAGATGGGAGTAAACAAATCCATATGGTTAAGCTGACACCATAGGACATCCAATATAGCATTTTACAGACTGGTACCATGTGATGTGCTACAACATTATCTTGGGATTGTTATCATAAGACATCTGAGCAGTCTGACAACTCCCTAATGCCTGTTAGGATATAGTTAGAAGTTAACGATACCTCTATCATAAATATGTGAAATGAGGGAAACTATAGTCCAAAGTTGGGATAGATTACCTTTGACCAAGTGTTTCTACCACCAAAGGTGTACTCGGGTCAATGTATGATTGATCTAATAGAGTCTATAGTTTCATGTCAGGGAGCTTTGGAGGATTGGTGGATAAATGATCATGCTATTGTTCTTGATTGTGTGAAATGTTTAAAAGGGAGGTTTTATATTTATTTTCAATATATATGAATGATTACTTTGACTTCCCTTACTTTGACATAGTTATCGGTGATAATGAACATTAAATGAGCTATATTGGTTACTGAAATTTTGATCTCACCTGTGGTTATTTACATTTTTTAGCTTCTAGTAGTAGTGGTACAAAGGGAAAGGAACTGAGCCGAGAATAGAGATTTTTCCAAAAAGCCTATGTAAGAATTGGTGTAATGACTCAACATATTAGTTGTATTTGTATAAATATATAAGTTGCCCTAGGATTCAAAAACATGTGCATATTATTGTTAATGTTTGTTGTGTTTGGTGTTTTGATTCCCTAACCTCTTGTGTATATGTGTGAATGATGAAATGGCAATGTGTGCTAGTAGATGGATAGTAATGTGGATGGATGCACTACTATTAAAAAAAACCCTACGAGAGCACTTATTTTCAGGCATACGAGAGTGATTTTAAAGCACTTCTATAACCAGCACTCCCATATATATAGAAGCACTTATGAAAGCATGAGCACTTTTGGTAAGAGCACTCTAGTAAGCCTTTAGAAAAAATAATTTTTTCATCAAAATTAGCTACTAGAGCGCTTTCTGGGAAAGCACTCCTCTATGACTTATATAGGAGTGCTTTTTGGAAAAGCGCTCCTGTAGGCTAATTATTTTTTCTTTATTTCAATTTTTTTCATTTTCTCCTCTAGCTAATTTATAAATAACTAATCCAAAATGTAATCAAAAACCAACTCAGCAAAAATATAATTTAACATTGGAAATTGTATTCTATCAAAAAACTTGGAATCAAAACAAATTTATATCAATTTCCTAACTTGTCTAATCTACTCTAACAAATCAAATTTTTTGTACTTTTCTAATATTACAAGTTATCTATAACAAATAACTAATTATATATTATGACCACTCATCAATTACATTTTCAATTTGTTTCATGCTAAAATGCAAGACTCTTGCTCCCACAAAATACTACAAGAAAAAGTAACATATAATTAATTATATTTGTTATATATAATACATGAATTTAATTTTGAAACACTTACTTTTGGAGGACTAATCAACTCTTATTATGTGATTACTTCTCCTATATACTCTATCACATAGTAACCACATTCCTAGCCTTTTATTTGTGTGGGTACCTAAAAAACAATAAATATTTTTTTGAGAAACTATAAGTCCTTAGGTAATATTTTGATTGTTAAATATTAATTCCAATTTTTTTTAAAACAATAGCTAAAAAATTCTTAGCAAGGCACATGCAAGTTTCTCCAATATAAGGGTCATTTATATATACATGTAGCTTAGTCTTTTGTTTCTATAGTTTAAAATCTTTAGGTTGATCATTTTCCTTTTTTTTAGTGCTCAATTTTTTTTTCTGGTTTCTAAAGGATTTAGATAGTATATTTGCCTGCTCGTGATCTTATTTGATCCTAGAAAAGAAAAAAGACTTGAGTAGTCTCCTAATTTATCCTACCGATAGAACTAATGCTGGAAAAAGATAGAGGTAAAAAATGACAAGAAGAATGAGGATATCATGAATAGACTTTCATTTCCCCAAGCTCAAATTATACCAACACAAATCAAGAGCCAACAAGATAAAGAAGTATATGACTTCTTTCATAAGATAAATGTTAATGTACCGTTAATGGAAGTCATTAAAAATTTTCTTAAATATGCCAAATTCTTGAAAAATTGTTGCACAAATAAGAAGAAATTTAAACCAAATGCAAGGGTCCAATTATCCTCAATTGTGAGTGCTATTATGAAGCCTTAATTGATTACAAAGTGTGAGGATCCCAGTTCATGTACAATTCCATGTCAAATTAGTAGAACAATTTTTTTAATGCTTTAATTGACTTGGGTGTTGCAATTAATGTAATGCCTCTTTCCATTTATGATTCTTTAAGATTAGATTTCATGCATAAAAATAAAATGATTTTACAAGTGGCGGTTCAATCCCTTAGGAGACCACATGCCATAGTTGAGAACTCATTACTTGGTGTGACAGAATTAGTTTTCCCCATCGACTTCTATGTTTTAGACATGGCTAAGGTTGGTAAGGGAGATGGTCCTCTCATTCTTGATAGGCCTTTTATGAGGATGGCCAAGACATTTATTGATATGGAAAAAGGAACATTAGCCTTGAAATATGTGATGATCAAGTTGTTTTTAATATATATGAGGCCATGAAGCATCCTTTTGAGGACTATTCACTTCTTGGTTTCAATGCTACTGAGCTTGTTGATAATATTACTTATGATTTGCATACTTCTCTTGTAAGATTAGCTCATTTAAATACCACAATAATCAACTCAACAAGTAATCAAGGGCCTAAACCCAATAATGATTACTAAGTTTTCATATATTCACAATTAGGAGAAAAATTTTTTTTTCCAAAATTCCAGCGAAAGAAACAATTTTCAAAATATTTGTAATGGGATCCTAAGTTGTTAATATTTAAAACTCTCCCAAATACTAACCTTATGCTCAAAACATGATTTCAAAGAAATACATAAGCTTGGAAATTAAGTAGGACCCAAAACAGTTAAGTGGATTCAAAATAGTGAAAATTATGTAGGAAAATGTGACATATGCTACAGCTAAGGACATACGCGATGCAGCTCATTCGCCTCTGTACTATGTGCTGCAGCTTATTGCACGAATATGATAGTAATCAACTGCCAATTTGATAGCATAGGGAGAAAACTTCAAACGCATCCCAAATCTTCGTCTAATGTCTAATTGAGGTAATTTTTATGTCTACACGAAGCTTTCTCCTAGCTCTAGCTCATGGCATAAGTTCCATCTCAAATTTATTATCTATAAAGAGTTGAAAACGAAAACCCATTTTACCACTTTTTCACATAAAACTCACAACAATGGTGGCCCAACTCATACATGAGTGCCAAAAGCATTCACTAACCATTTGAGTACACTCAATAGACTCTTAAGGACTCATGCATACACCACACTCAACCAAAAACACATAAATCTCAATTTTGCCACTCAACTGTAAATTTTACAAAACATAAAGGGAAGGAAAACTTTGCACAAATGATTCATTTCCTTTTCAAATTAGTCAAATTATACATGTTCCTACTTGTATAAATATTTTGGCCCTATCCTAGGGTTTACAACCAAAACTCATTAACCTAGGGCATAAAATATACAGGTGAGACACAAAAATAATGCAAGTACCTCAAAATAATGGTATATGATTTAGCTGGCAATTTTACAATATAAATACACATTATAGAGTAGAGAGGCATAAAAAATAAGATTTTTACAAAAATCCTATGCCTCAATATGCTTTTCTTGAATTAGATCCAATAAGGTAGGCCTTAAAAAATATTGAGAATTGAGGGGTAAGTACAACCACTCAATAACCAAGTTTTACATAATCTATACAATTGAATATCAATTGAAAACGGATGCAAATGGGCAAAAACACACAATTACAACACATATGATGAACTTGACCATGGTTCACAATATTAACAACCATGTGATTAAGCCTAAAGGCACATATATCCATATTAAATGATAACGCACAATACAGGGTCACAATAATACCAACTATATGTCCCTAACACATGCCGGACCACGATAATAACAACCATATGATCGAATTCTAAATGTATGATCAAATGCCAACCTTATGCCCTCCTATTACCTCCAACATGAAACTGATAGCTGTTCGATAGCTATATCCTTTACAAACTAACCCAACCTTTCACTTGTAAGGAGCTACTGAGGCAAGGTCAACTTACTTACTTGTGTAATCTGGTTTTCCCTAATACTAATAACCATGAGGTGTTGTACCCATAATCTAGCCTCCTCATAAACCGATAGAGACTAGTTAGATTCTAGTTTCTCATAAAACAAGTAGAATAGTCCCAAATCAACAAGGGGCAAAGGCTACATATCGATTCTAATGGTCGATGCTAAGGCAAGTTCTCAATTCTAGCGGTCACTACCAATACCACATGAATTTATCCATCTATAGCTCTCCATAAGCAAACTCTCGCTAATAATCATGCTATGCTCAACTCACATGTTTATGCATTCAAATCGATCAATTCATGTCATATAAACTCACATACCCATAATCATATACTTCACATTACTCCACATATAGCATCATATTTTAGCAATTTTCACAACATGCCATCAATCAAAAACAATGATCACTCATGGATAGCATGCATAAAGGTTCCATTTTCAAAATCATTCCACAACTTCATAAGTTCAACATTTTCCAAATTGCATCAATGGTTCAAAATATAAATCATGATTCAAATCAACCTATTTTCAACAAATAATCAATTAATATTCAACTACATAGACTAGGTTTTCCCCGATTACCTCAAACCTTTGAGATGTTAAAGGTTTACCCCTCATAAAAATACTTGCAAAGCTTCTCTTAAGTTTGAATGGTACCAAAAGATTCACTCTACACATATTTTACAAAGTTGTCATCATCAACATCTTATTCTTAAGAATTTATGCACATTAAACTCCACATTCTTTACTATATCAATTCTATAATTTACGACCCATTCACACCTAATGGGTTTACTAGGTTTCATTACCCACATTGACTTTCATAAATAAATAAACCACCATTAATGAGCCATAAACACCTCCAACAACCTCATTTAGTGTAATTTTCATGTATTAATAGCTCCCCATAACTAACCATACACAAAATCATTAAGGTAAAATTTAAATACTCTAAACCACTCCTATTATATTCATTTTAACCTATAGGTTTAGACCCATAATTTTTGTGGATCGAAAACCACCATTAATGCTTAAACCTTAAGTTTACTCTTCATAAATATGGTAGAGAAGGGAAGAGAAAAGCATGAACTACTTACCTTGAGTGTTTAGGAGCCTCTAAATATCACTAATGGGAACTAACGTCATGCCCTAGTAGAGCCTTAGACGTGCCTTTCATTTTCTCCCTTCCTCTTCTTTTGATTTCTAACGCAAATAACTAAGTATGATTTTTTGCCATGTGCCATAGTGCACGCAACCTCCTACCATGACGCACATGTTGGTCTAAAATGGCCCGAATGGCCCGACTTCAATCTAGACCCACATGTTGGTCTGAAATCTAAGTCAAATATACTAATTAGACCCCTTTGGTCACACACCATGTCAACTTATTAATCACACTTATTAAATTAATTAACCATGATTAAATTTTCCAAATGTTACATCTCCATCTTTATCTTGTTCTTGCTTGGATGATTTCATATGTGAGAATTATTCTAATGTTGCATCTCTTTTACTTGATGACCCATACACCTATCTTCTATTAGAAGATAGTGATGATGTTCTCTTTTCTTATTTGAATAATGCTTTCACTTCTCTTGGAGAAGGGTTGTTTACCTTCTTGTATAGGTGACTAATGCAATGTGGCCAAACCATCTCATGATGTAGAAGAAGAGCTTGCTTAACTTGTAAAGTCCAATGAGGCCAAACCTAAAGAATTTTCTCTAGTCAGGCTTCATATTCTTAGGATTTCCAAGCTACTAGAGCAAAATTCTGCACCAAAAACAAAAGGAGCTGTAACCTCAAAATCATTAGAGCAATAAGTTCAAGCTATAGGTCTTCAAGATTTTATCATTCCAAATGAAGAGCTTGTCCTTGTTCCCTTCCAAGAGATCATTTCATGTGATCTTGCACTGGATAAAGAAAGAGAGTTCTTTGATTTGAATTTTATTTTTTCTCCTCATTTCATTGATGGTGCATTTTATCATTCATTACTTCATTTACATGCTTGGCTTGATTTACTTAGCTTTCATACCTTGCAAGGTCAATAATCTATTGCTTATTTTAAGACCTTTGCCAATTGATCCTAAGCCTCCAAATGGCATCAAACGAGAACTTTACAATCAAGACTCTTGAAAGGAACACATGTTCATCACTAAAGATTCAACCTTCCACTTCAAACTCCCTTGATTATGTTGTACCTCTCTAACCTTGATTTTTACTTTGCTTTATTAGATTTATTTGATGATTGGGAAAAATTCAAGTGTGGGGGATTAGGAAAAGATATAATTTTAGGAAAAATTGCATTCAAGTCCCACAGAATGAAGTTTATTATTGAGATATACCATGAATTTCACAAAATACTCTCAAATCCCAAATATTGTGCATTAACAACTTGACTAAGGGTATTAACAACTGGACAACAGCCATTTATAACTTAAAAAAAATGACAACTTGTAATAGGAAGATGATAAGAAGCCTTGGGGAAGAAGAAGTCATTTACAACTTCTTATCATATTTATACTCACCCTTACCCATAATTTCATTCAAGAAATTTCTTATTCACCTTGATGACACCAACACACCTTTGTATATGGTCGTTGACCCATAATTATTAAACATTTAATAATTATATACATATATATATATATATATATATTAAAAATAGCATTAATTAATAAATAATTTAATTTATAAGAGAGAGATATTTAAATAAATTTTTCTAATATTTAATATTTAAAAATAATATATATATTAAAAATAATATTAATTAATAAAGAATTTAACTTATGAGAGAGAGGCGTCATTTTCAACACATGGAAACGCCGCCTATTTCACTTAAATAATTTTTAAAATATTTAATAAATAGTATTTAATAATTATATAATTTAAAAATAATATTAGTTAATAAAAAATTTAACTTAAAAGAGAGAGGTGGCATTTCCATCACCTAGAAATGCCATCTCTCTCATTTAAATAATTTTTTCATATTTAATATTTAAAAAAATATTTAATAATTACATATTTAAAAATAATATTAATATTAATTGATAAATAAATTAATTTGTAAGAGAGAGCTGGCATTTTCAGCACCTGGAAATGCCATCTCTCTCATTTAAATAAATTCTTTTAATATTTACTCCCTCTGTTAAAATAATATAAGGCATTTTTAATTATATCTCACCCTCAATAAAGTAATTATTTATTTTTAAATTAACCTTATATTTTTATATTTATCCTTATAAAAACCCTAAATATGAAGTAATTTATTCAATAGGGATACTTTTAAAAAAATAATGATTACATTTTAAAAGACTAAAAATGTCTTATACTTTTGAACATCCAACCTCTTAAAAAATATCTAAATATCTTAAAAGACTAAATATGGAGGGACTACTATTTAATAAATAATATTTAATAATTATATATATATTAAAAATAAAAATAATTAATAAAAAATTTAATTTATAAGGGAGAGGTCATTTAAATAATTTTTAATATTTAATAATTAATAAATAATATTTAATAATTATATATTTTAAAAATAATACTAATTAATAAAAAAATTTAGAAAAGAAAGGTGACATTTCCATCACATGAATACGTCACCTCTCTCATTTAAATAATTTTTAAAAAAGTTAATATTCAATAAATAAATGAAAAAGGAATGCTCAAAAGCTCAAGAGCAACGTGTTTTGAACACTCTACTTGCATGTCTTATAGAAGCAATAGATGTATATAACTGTTTGGCATACTTCAACACCATTAAAAAACTTTTTAGAGTTTCTAAATATTGGTGCATTGAATCTTGATTAAGAAATCCATCAATAAACATTGCTGAGATTTTGAAAAGTTAGAGCATTGAACAAGTTATCATTAATCACTACAAATTTTCAAAGGTTGGTTCATTGAATCATTAATCACCATTATGTATTACAAATTTCCAAAGGTTTTAGTGCTGAATTTGGTTAGTTACTTAAACAAATATTTTTGAAGTGATAATCCTTATTCATATAGCTAAAATTAATAAAATTAACTCTAACATAGTTTAAGGTCAATCAAGATTGAATATCTCAAGGAATTGATATTCTAAAATTCTAACGATTAAAAACGCTAATAAAATAGCAAGTTAAGGGTTTGTTCTAACTATCTAAAAAAACAATAAAAGCTATTACTTTTTTTGTTTATTTTAATGATTTAAATTGGAATGAATGGAGTAAAATGAGTATGTAAAAATGTGTGAGTAAAATCAATGATAGGACTTATCTTGAATGATTTAACTACCTAATCATTACTACTAACTTTAATTTTAATTTTTCTTCAATTAATTGGGTTAATAGTATTTAGGATTTTCTAAGTTAAACACTAAGTCACTTATTATTATTAGGGCCAATTAGCAATAATAAACAACTCAATACTATAAAAATTATCCAATTATTTGATTGATTAATTTAGATAGCCTTTAACATTTGCCCAAACCATAACACAATATAAGTTCAATTAAGATTTTAAATACTAACTAACATACATAACAACAACAATTGAGTCTCACTTGTATAAATTGGTAAGTAACAATTAAATTCAACAACGGAATGTAATAATAAATTTGTCCAGCAAACTAAATTAATTCAAAATTAATCTCAACTACCTCAAATATATCAACATTAGCCATACATTCATAAATTCAAAGATATAGCATCAATATTTCAACAAATTGAATCCCAATTCATGAATTAAAAAGATAAAGGAGAAGAGAAATCCTATAGTAATGGAGCTCATAGGTGCATCCATCTCTAAAGGAAGAAGAACGCCTAGCCACACATGGAGAACATTATTAAATCTTCATCCAAGCTCCAAGATTGGAAAGTCATGGCAGCAAGAGCAAGGGAAGTTCGGATAGCCAAATCTTCAACAAACCATAACAAAATTCACAAGGTTTTGGTGTGGATGAAGTGCGGAAGACGATGGTGAAGTTAGATTATGATTTGAACAGCTAGAAGTTGAGAAATTGAGGAGAGAAGTTGCTGGAAAAAAAAATGAAGAGAGAGAGAGCAACGTTGTGAATAGAACAAAACGAAGAAGAAGATGATGATGATGATGATGCAAAAAAAATGACATCCTCCTGGGAAACAAATTCAAAATTTGCCTAAGTCCTATTTGGTGAAGGAAAAAAATAATAAAAAATGAGTTATTGTATAAGTATGCTAAAGTGGTGTGAGTATATGTGTGCCTAAAAATATATGAGTATGATAACATATTTATAAGAATTTATTTAAATGCTGAAAAAATAAAAGTAGTAAAGAAGAGAATTTATAAATTAAAATAAGACTATATATGCATGATGTATGATGATGCAAGTAGGAAATGAGAAAAAAAAAAAAAAGAAACAAGGTGCGAAATTAGAAATTGGCAAACTTGCCCTTGAGTTTCTCTTCAATTTCTATTCATGTAATGCAATAAAAAATCTCATTCACATGCCCAATTATGTATAGCTCAAATTAATTTTATGTGCCAAATTAATTTTTTTAAAATTTTCATTATTTATCCTTCTATTCCAAAAGTTTTCAAAATTAAAAATTAAGTCTAATAAATTTAAATGATGCTTAAAATTTTCAAAATACTTAAAACAAGTGTCAAAAAAGTAAGAATAATGGGAATAAAAATGGTATAAAAAATATGATTTATTATGAAGACTGAAAAATATTTTTGGTAAAAGAGCCCAAAACTGCATCTTATTTTCATACAATGTGTGTGCACACTTATTCCTCTTCTTGGCCCATCTCACTTACGCGAATGATCATCTTAGTATTTAAATATTAAGCCTTTCTCAATCTTAGGCAATATAAGGTTTATTTTAACACACATACACAAAATTACAAAGAAGAACTTCATGATCATAATATATATTGTTGATTTTATGTACGCATTCGATTTAAGCATGCGATGAAAAGTTTGGAAAATTATGATCACAGAAAGTACATCTTGACATATTATTTATGATGTCACCCGTATTGTACGGCTATTTATGATAATTCATCTATTAGTATGATTTGACTCTTGGATTGGGCAGTGAGCCCTTTTCATTAGCATATGGTAATGGCCTAATCCTTTCAGCTACACATCATCCCAGGCGGGGATATGGGGTGAGGGAAGGGACTTGAGTACTGGATCTCATTCGCTGACCAATTAGTGAGGTGAAGTGAGAACCTAATAGCATCCAACTACCGTTGAAGCATCACCGTCCACCTCTTTGCTTTTGATTATCACATGCTTGTGAGTGGCTTTTTGATAGCTGCGGTAACGTTGATGCTGGTTGGATTAATTTGTGTAGAAATTATTGATCTTGTCCTCCATGATGTACTATTAAGGATGATATCAATTTGGATTGTGCGTTAGTTTCAATTATTAATTGTTGTATTGTGATGATCTTGGGCGTGATGTAATTGTTTATTGTGTCTAATAATTGATTATGGGGTAACTAGACTATTAGCTTATGATGATTGTTATAAGAATCATATTGATTGAAATGTCGATCAAAGGCGGTAACTAGATTGATTGTTACAGTTGATTTAGATTAAAAAATTATTTTCATAATTTAACCCAGTTAAACTTAAATTGAGCCATTATTAAATAAAAAATAGGAACAATCTAAAAAAAAAATTGAACGATTTTAAATAAAATATTAAAAAATCTCAAAAAATTGAAAAAAAAATTTAAAAAAATGGACCCCACTTTAAAATCAACTTTATTTTTGGACCCTTTACATATACATAATATGATTTGAAAACATTTTTCTAGGAAAATATTTACAGTTATAAGTACAAATATATATCATTAATTTTGAGTCTACTTATACCTGATTTAACCAATATCTACTTATATTTGATAAATTATAAAATTATAATTTACTCCCTCTATTCAAAAATATAAGACATTTTTAACTGAATCTCACTCCCAATAAAATATTTATATACTTTCAAACTAATCCTATTTTTTTATATTTATTCTTATTAAACACCCAACAATAAATATAAAGTCATTATCAATAGGGGCACTTTTAAAAAAAGGCAATAATTATACCTCAAAAGACTAAAAATGTTTTATATTTTTTTAACATCTAACTTCTCAAAAAATGCCTTACATTTTTAAACGGAGAGAGTATAATTTTACCAAAAAATTATAATTTATAATATTTTTTATTTATAATCATGTATTTTTTAATTATTAATAACAAAATAGACTATAGATTTATTTCTTGTATACATACATATATACTCCTTCCGTTCAAAAATATAAAACATTTTTTAAGGAGTTGCGTGTTAAAAAATGTAAAACATTTTTAATCTTTCGAGATATAATCATTACCTTTTTTTTAAGTGCCCATATTGATAATGACTTTATATTTATTATAGAGTATTTAATAGGAATAAATATGAAAAAATATGGTTAATTAGAAAAAAGGTAACTAGTTTATTTGAAGGTAAAATTTGGTTGAAAATACCTTGCATTTTTTAACAGATGGAGTATATTATATGCAATTAACATTATTTTTATTAAATTTTTATTAAATTATTATATGACCAATTTTATCAACGGTCTAATTAATTAGATCATAAAAACTAAGATCCACTAACCTTTTTGATTTAACATCCCATTTAGCTTTTAAAACATTACTTCTATACTTGTTTGGATTGATTTGTGATTCTCGAGCCCATCAATGCAATAAAATCTCCCTTTCTTACTGTGAGTATTTTAAAAATGAACTTTTAGGTTGGGGCTCGATCTTGTTCTAGTTTTTTATATTGGCCCTTTCCAACTTTCAATTTTTGGTCATGTGAATTTGACTATGTATATTGTGGCTTCCTTATTTTCTAGCTTGTCTGTAAAAAAAGGTGTCACAAAAAAACAGTATAGGCAACTATTTTATTTATTTACTCAAGAGGGAATTTCGAGGAACTTGTCAAGTTTGTGAATACAATCAATCAAGGTACCATAATATTTTTAATTTAATATCAATAATTAGACATCCTTAATTAAATGAAATAATTGATTGTTGAAGGTTTGTAAATGTTATTATTTCCAAACGATTGCCACGTCATTAATCTTCCCCGACTCTCTAACTTCTATTCTTTTTCCTTTTTCAAGCCTCTGCCACATATATTCAACCCTTTCATTACCCAAATTCAAGCTTCTGTTAAGAAAAATCAGTTAATGTAACGTGATTTATATTTGAATATTTTTTTTAAAGTCGGTTAGATAAATTAAAATTCATTTGAATGATTTGATTCAAAAGTCAGTTGAGATGTTTAATAGCAAAAATAAGCATAAATTTTTTTATCTTAATATTAAATCTTAAATAAGCATGATTACATTTTTTGACTAACTAATAAGTAAAAAATATTAAATTTAAAATCACAACTAATAAGTAAAATATATTAAATATTCAATCACAAAAACCTAAAATAAATTAATATCTAATTGATATGATTTACAAGTTGATCTCTAATTATATCATGAACATGCTACATCTGTCTTGATGATCTAGGTAAATTTGATGAGGATGCCTCACCAATATCGATATCTTTCTCAAGGACATATATACTTTCATCTTCAGTTTGTATGAATTGCTCATTAGTAATTGAATTTCTCCTAATAAAGTTATGTATTACCATTATTGCACAAACAATTGAACTTGTATTTTATATTTAAATTTGGACATTTTTCGTATAATTGCAAACCTATTCTTCCATACTCCAAAAGTTCTTTTTATAGTGCATCTCAAACTTGAATGATAATAATTGAAGATCTCATTATTGTTTGCAAATCCTGCAACTCGCTTGAAGTCTGGAAGGTAACAACATTTGCAACGATATAGACTAAGATACCCATTTAGTGTTGGATAATAAGAATCAATCAAATAATATTTACCTATTAAATAAAAGAAAGTGTTGTAAATTTGACCAACATTAATTCAATGCAATAATAATTATAGTGACTTTAATAAAATATACCTGGAGGTGGATGCAGAAAATGTATTGAAGGAGTTGATATGGCATTATCAAATACTTGGGTAGCATAAGCCGTACATTCCCATCTCATAATGACAAAAGTAAAACACATGTCCCAATCACATACAGTCATGATATTCTGTGTTGTATATCCCTTTCTTCTAATAAATTTAATTTGATCAGCAACACTAACCATGCATGGCATATGAGTGCCATCAATTGCCCCTATAACATTCTTAAAGAATGGCCAATATCATGGATCATTTTAAATTTTTGAATGACATCGTTGAAATGAAGGATCAAGTGGTTTTATGTTTGCCTTGAAAAGGTTAAGGCAGGCAGCTAATACTTTATGAAAATTTTTATGGACAGTTTCCCCTAAATGCTAAAATTGTTCCTGTATCATCCTATTACCAACTCCATGTCCAACTGTATTTAAAAACATTCTAACCATTTCTTCAACTCCCATTTTTTAGATTTCTTTAGACCAAGCTTAACTAGTGTCACACACAGTTGCCTAAACAAATGCTTTTCCATTCGAAACATTTCATAACAACGATCAAGATGATCTTGCAAAATCTCATTGACCCACATTTACCCTATTTGCCTGCCAATTCTTCGTGGCTCTTTACACACATATGGCATCACATATTCACTAATTAATTGATATATTTCTTCTTGCTCAGTTATATCTTGTTGTAACAAGGGAAGTAGTTGATGAGCCATATCTACATCCCAACCTTCATTCCAACCTAACATATATTCATTTGAATCTTCCATGATTTTCAACCTGAGGTAAAATAGTATGTAAATATCATTTGTATATAATATAAAATACATAGTATATAAATATCATTCAACAACATAAAAAATAAAGCATAAGATAAGCATTAGATAAGAGTTAAATATTAACTACAAACCAAGTCATCATAAGCATAGCAAAGTACAAGTCAGCCTAAAGCAACTACAAGTATTCTTTAAATTAAAATAAACACAAGTCAAGTTATCATAAGCCTAGATAAAAATTCATCTTGATGTATTCTTTGAAATAAAATTTGATAGATGGTAGACTTGGTGCTTCAACCAATTGACCAAGTGATTAGGATGGTCTTTAAGTTGCCAATAAGCATCTCGCATAGGCTTGTACAAGACAAGATTGACACATCTCCAATGCAAATCTTTATCACTAAAAACTTCTAGAAGTCCATTTAGGTGAGCTACAACCTCAAAAACTCCTATGTCATTTGCCAAAATCTTATTTATTGTCTTTATTCTAACTCTGTTATCCTTAGCTATTTCACTCATCGCATCTGCTATTTTCATTGAGGCAAGAACTTTTTGCTTTTTCCTCCCACCGCCTCCTACAACCCTCTTTCTCTTGCCTTGACTTCCATCACCACTGGTTCCACCGGTATTTGTGGTGACATTCAAGCCTAACAACTCATCAGTGACCCTCATAAGTGCTACAGTGTCAGATAAATTTAACTCCTCTTCACTATCACTGGATCCTTCTTAAAGGTCAACGATTGGGCGGTACACATCATCATCATCCTCTATTTGGGTTTGGGTAGCAGATGGCTTAAACAGTGTCTTCCCAATTGCTAGGACATCCTTAAATATGAAGGTTAATTTCCTTGCAAACCTCAACCCTTTATGTCTAATTTTTTTCATAAAGGGGATTCTCTTGCAAGCATTCAAGTAATCAACAATTAAGATTCTCAAGTTAAATTCTAGTCTAAAAAATACTTAATAACTAATCTATACTAAGATTTTTGCTCCCACCACTCATCTGGAGCATCGACAATGTTCTTGGCATTGTCCCATCCTAAGCCGGTTTCACTAGAAAATAATTTATACCATATGTTCCATTCTTTCTTCTTGTTATCTAGTTTATTTTTCAGTTACTTTCGCTCATACATTTTTCCTATTTTTGGCTCAAACCCCTCAATTATTGCTTGCCAACCATTTTTGTTGAAAGCAATTCCTTTCCTTTATTTCTTGTACACTTGCTCTAAATATTTCTTAATGAAAATTTCTGTCAAGGTTGAATTCCACACAACGTTTCCTTTATCAATGTTCATTGTTCTATAGACTAGCTAGCCATCATAAACATGCAAAATTAATAAATATCTCTACATATATATATATATATATATATATCAATTTACCACCATATCCTGGAGTCATAGTGAAACTAAATGAAAATAATAATCCTAAAACAAGGAAGGAAGTACTATATGCCAAAATTTTTAGTTTGGCATTTTTCAAATTCAAAAACTCGAGTTCCAAAAATGCATAATATTTGCATTTATTCATTTTTAAAACAAGGAAGGAAACGCATTATAAATAGCACAAGATGTTCATTATAAACTACTATATGCCTGAATTTTTGTTGCTATATCTTAAATGGATTATATATATATATATATATATATTCATATTTGAATGTATATAAAGCACATTACCCCACGGCAATAGCACTAGCAATTGATAAAACAAGGGTAGCTAATTTCCCACAGCCATGAGCAGCCAATAAGGAAGGGAAAAAAAATCATAGCCAATTAGAAGCACCCCAACACTAAACTTGAACAACAGATCAACATGTGAAAATCAACTTCATGCAATGACTACGACTTTCACACATTCTGAACACACTCAACTGAGATTCTTGAAGAAAAAGAAAATGAGAAAGGAGGCATTCCAAGGAAAAATAGCTGAAGAGAAACCTTGAAAGATCTAAACTGTATGGCTAAAGATGAAGTTCAGATCATAAACTGAACTAAAAAAGACCACAAAAAAAAGGACACTGATTCAAAAAAATAGAGGAGTAAAGCAGACATACAGCCATGAAAAAGACTGAACTAAACGAACAGAGGAGTAAAGTAGGCTACAGGAATGAAAAAGACTAAACTAAATGAAAAGAGGAGCAACACAGGCTAAAGGAATGAAAAGCAAAAAAAAATCCTCCACCAAGAATGCAAAGAAAAGCATCAGACGACGAAGAAGAAGAAAAAAAGTCAAAAGATAAAGGAACAAAGCACTGACAGTAAGGAAGGCAAGGAATGAGATGAAAGGAAGAACTTTATTTGCCAAGGACAGTCAACGGGAGTAGATTCAATGATGGTAACCTCAGATCTGGTAGACACAGTGGAGATTGAGAGGCGACAGGGAGAAACCACTACCGAGCAGGGAATGCTGGATGCAAGATTGAAAGGTGAAGATCTTGGTGCTTGAATGTGGAGATCTTAGTGCTTCAATTGAGGTGGAGATCGACTGAGGTTAGGTGCCGGATGTGTAGAGCTCGAGAGGTGAAGCAGAGGAGGGTGAAGCAGATCTGGAGTTATAGGTTGGGAGGTCACGAGAGGAAGAAAAATAGCATGCATAGCAACATAAAAAAAATAGACAGCTCGTGTTAGATACATAGGAGGAGAGAGAAAGTATAAAAATTTAAACATCATTAAATGCTTGCAACGACTTCTAACATTGACGTTGATGCTAAAAGCCAGGTCTGTTGGCTTCCAAAAAAATGCTCATTTATGGCTAACTGAGGTTGAGATTTTTTCCTAATCCAAACAACATAAAATGAGCATTTTATATCCTAACTTCAGTTTGGCTGATTCTAACTAAAGTTCAAAGTTAATCCAAACATGCACTAAGACTGGTTACCTCTTGGATAAGAGGAGGAAGTCAAAAACATTGGAGGGAGAGTGGTTACTTATTGAGTAAAAGGAGTGAAACTGAAGAGTGAATGTTTATAGGTTGCTTGTAATGCTGATTAACATGGGTGCCCTTCACCTACTCTGGTTTTGTTTACTTCAACCAGATGCCTTTTTTTTTTTTAATTTTGAAGTTGAACCTTATGACAAAGAAATATTTATATTGTATTATTTATTATGTCTTATTATTTATAATTACAAAGGAAGAATAGTTTAAGGATTAGTGTGCTTTTATTTAAATTATTTTATTTTATTATGACTTTAGTTTGACTCTTAGTTCAAACTCAATTGAATCCCTGATCCCTGACTCTTAATCTCAGTTCATTTAATAACTGGTCTGATTTTCAATACCTTGGAGTAGACCCCTCCTTGCATAGACTCAATTATGAATATTTAATTTTGGCCAAAAAATTATGAATATCTAATAATTATAACAATTAATTAATATTGAATTTTAAAATTTTAAATTAAATGAAAAATTAAAAATCTCAATGATAATCATACATTTAATTTACTGCATCAACATATTACAGTTAGGAAATGAGCCAATTCAGCTCTTATGAAATGACATTATATTATTATTCAATTTTTAATTTCCATCTAAAAAAATCAATCAAGTATATATCTATAATCTTCCAAAACCAAAATGTTTGAATATCACTTTAAATGTTTAAAAATGCTTATAATATGAAACAAAAAAAAAAAATCCTTTCTTAACATACTTCTATGATTCTATTTATATGATAGGTAGAGAAAGTATTTGTTTTACTTGATTTATAGGGTATTTTAATAATTATTTTGTTAATATTTACTCTTTTATTTTTATTAAATGTTAGAATATTTTATTTTTAAAGTATATAGATTTAATAGAGGTAAAATTTGAAACATATTAAACTTTTAGATAGAATTAATGAAATTAAAATTTTCTGCTATTTTTGTTAAATATGCTATAAGTGATTTATAACATGCCTCTAAATTAAAAAAATATTTATAAAAATACTTATAAATTATCTATTAATAAGATTATTATATTGACAGTAAGATTTGATCTAATAACATTTTACGTGGTAGATTAAATATTTATTAATTGAATTAATTTCTGTCAGTTGATTTAAAGGTTTTTAATTAAATTTAAAAATTATCAATTTTTTTATGGAAAAAAGGGGCCAATCCCAAAAGCTAATTTATTCAATTACCAATTAGTATGGACATATTATAAGATAGACGTTTGATTAAATGTCATTGTATGGCTAATTGATAGCCAGTGGCATCGAATCCTACTAATTTAATGTTTTGGGCTCCACCTAACCAGTAACACCCTATGCCCTAGCTCCTCCCCTTGACTTTTCTATGTCCTTTAAGAAAAAATCTTCAGTACCGATCGATTCATCAATAAATAAAGTCTCTCACACACCTCACAAGTCACAACCGTCAAACCATCCAACTTTTCTTCTTTCATCTCCTCCTCTTCCTCCTCCTCCTCCTCCTCCTCCATCATCATCATCATTCCCATGGCTTTTTGTAAAAGCTCAAGAACAACAACAACAATAGATCTAGGGTTAGTACTGTGCCTTCTCGTTCTTGTTCTTCTGGCTGGTTTTGGAGGCTCGGATTTAGCACAAGACAGAGCAGAATGTACGGATAAACTTGTTTCTTTAACAAGTTGTCTTTCCTATGTTAATGGCGAAGCCAAAGCTCCAACCCTAGATTGTTGTAATGGCTTCAAAGACGTGGTTGAGAGGAGCAATAAGTGTATCTGTATTCTACTCAAAGATCGTGATGATCCCAACCTTGGCATCAAGATCAATGCTACTCTAGCTGTGAAGCTTCCTTCTATTTGTCATGCCCCAACTAACATCACCGATTGTATCAGTGAGTACTTAATTCTATTAATGTTATGAAAACCAGACTAAATCTAATTAACTTTGATTCGATCGGTTCAAAATATTTTAGAGAAAATTAATATTCTTAGATTATTCCATACAATTCTGTTTGTTCTATTTTTTTTATTTTTAAAAACAAAAATATCCTAAAAACTGTTTTCGTTTTTTTTATTTTTAAAATATATTAAATTTGATTACTAAAAATTACAGCCATATTGACTGATCATTATTATAAGCTACAACCATTAATATCAGTGACTATTACCCTGGATTGATTTTTTCAATTCTATAACTGCTTTTAAATTAACAAAATCAAACATATTTTTTTTATTTTGAAAATAATTTTAAAAATGTATTATAAAATAATTTCTAAAAAAATGGAAATACAATCAAACAGGTCCTAACCCTCTCAATATTTTAAGTTTATATGAACCGATTAAATTGGTTCATGAATCTTAAACTAGGGCTTTTACAAGTTGAAGGGAAGATATTTAATTTACAAGTTGAAGGGCAGATATGCTGTTGATTTCCTTCTTTTTCACTTGGCTGTGGGGGCCTTTAGGACTACTTGAGTGGGACAAAATATATCATTATTTGTATTCTTTTTTTCTGTTCTAACCTGCAAATCATAATTCGATCTGCTTAGATATTCATGTGTCTTTAGAATAACTTGATTATAAAGCTTTGATGATTAATTTTGTATCTTAGAAATAAAAAAAAAAATTGATGAGAGAGAATGTGGGGGGGGGTGATAAGTTACAGTACACGGACCTTTCGATAATTGTGTCTCTAGATAGCTCCAAAATTTCTTGACTTGTCAGGTCAAAAAAGAAAAATAATTTCTTAATTTATTATTTTTCATGGTTTGATTATTTGTTTTTGTAGGAATCGTACGTTTAAAGGTTGAATGTTGATGTGACATAAGTTGCCTATTTATATGATTTTGTTGCGTGGCGTTCTACCAATAAATATTTATTTAATTTTTAATAATAAATTATTTTAAATTAATAACAATTTATTTAAATTTTTTAACTTAAATTTTGATAATAATTAATTTTTGATTGATATAAATTTTTTTAAATAATTTTTAATTATTATTTTTTTATTAATATATTTTTATAAGTAGATTTGAAATTTATATAAAATAAATAAAATTGCATAAATTTTCTAAGTTTTATTGAAACCGCTTTTTTTATTTTTTAAAATTAAACATGTTTCTGAAAAATAGTAAACTATAATTGGTTGATTTTAAGTTTTGCTAAACTACTTAAACCCCCGTTTTATTTTCAAAACTGATACAAAAATTTCATAAAATAAAAATCTAACCATTTATATATACACACACACACACACACACACATATATATCCTCCAACTTTTCTGAAGTTAAACATAATTGAATTTCTTTTTAAATTTTTTCTATTTCTAATGGATATTGGTACATTTGAAATAAAATATAGAAAAAGCTTTTGTAATATCAACAAATTGCATTATATGTTTAACGCCCTCCTAGAAAAGGGTACTTGTCTATGTCTCAAATATATATACTTATATTTAATAGGAGGTTACCTGTGACACCTGTAGTACACAATAAAAAGAATACATGATCGGTTAATGTAACTTATTAAT
Source organism: Prosopis cineraria (assembly GCF_029017545.1). Taxonomy (NCBI): domain Eukaryota; kingdom Viridiplantae; phylum Streptophyta; class Magnoliopsida; order Fabales; family Fabaceae; genus Prosopis; species Prosopis cineraria. The sequence goes on along the minus strand of NW_026555340.1, from coordinate 11,824,540 downwards.
CTCTTTTAAAAGAGGTTTGTGTATATTTTAAAAATAAAAGTTACGAGAAGGAATCAATTTAGTGACAATTTTTTATGAATAGAATGAAATTGGAGATGGTCCTCTATATCATGAATGTGAACATTATTTATAGCTATTTATAAATTTTATAATTTATTATATCAATGATATTGAGTTTTGAATTTTCCAGATATTTTGCATTTGGCTCCTACTTCTAAGGAAGCTAAAGATTTTGAATATTTGGGAAAACTGGCTGCAAAAAATGGTTCCACCACCCCTGCACCTTCTACTGGTAATTAGTCTGACTTGAGTAAATTTATTATTAATTAAATATAATAATAACTAATGACTCTTATTTTATCAATCTTATAAATTAATATTTGAACATGCGATTGCGGTACATATTTGTTTGAAAGAAATCATATTTTGACAATATTTACAAAATTTTAGTTGAGTCCCTGTTATTAAAATTAAAATTTTGACAGTAATTTATTCTTTTTTTTAATATATAACTAACAAACTAATTTATCTTAATACTCCAAAATATATGTGCGTGTATATACATATGTATGTGTATGATTTATTCTGACAAAAGAGATATTAAGCTGATAAGATGTCTATAAAGGCATTAATGATATCAAACTATTTAAAATCACAGGACTTAAACGCAAACTTTTAAAATATAAGGGCAATATTAAAAATTGAGTAAACAACATCAACCAAAAGCATAACATTTTTCTAAAAAAATTATTCTTACATTCTGAAAAATTAAATTTAAGCTCGTACTTTTTTTTTTTTAAAATGTAGAATAACATCGCTTTGTCTAATTTTTGCGGCTAGCGGGCGCGCTCATTTTCTTCGAAAGTCAAGATCAATAAAATCACATCTAAACAATTTAATTTTGACCTTAAACTGTATAGATTTAAAAATGTTTGAGATTATAAATTTATTTTTATATAATATTTTATTTTAAATTTTTAAAAATGGTGTAATTTAATTTTTTTTCGTTAATAAAAATTAATTTTAATTATTAGTTGACCAAAAAAAATAAAAAAGGTAAAAAATTACAAAAATAATTCAAAAATTACAATAAAAGATTCAAAAAATTACACACAAGGATCAAGAAAATTATAGCAAATGACTAGAAAAATTTTCTTAGTCCTTTCTCATAATTTTGAAGGTCTTTTTTTTTTAAATTTTTTAATCAATTAACTGGTAAAGTTAACTTTTATTAATGTCAGGGATCAAATTATATTGTTTTTAAAAGTTGAAGAAAAGTATTACACAAAAAATGAGTATATAAATTTCTAGATGCTTTTAAATTTATAGTTTAGAGAGTTAATTCACTTATTTATCCTTTAATTTTTTTAAGAATAAGGAATTTACTTTATTATTTATTATCACCTCAACTAGTAAAATAATGCTTATTGATGCTATTTTTTTTTTGGGGGGGGGGGGGGCAAAAGGGGAATATGGATTCTCATGCCAAGATGGGTAAAAACAATACAACGTCAGACTAAAATCTGAAAAGGAAAAACGGTACAACAAAGAGAGGACAAGAACAAACCAAACCATAACCTACGTTATATAATATTTTAGGTTTGGGATATACTTCCTCTGTTGAAAGCTGAATCTTACTTTTTAATAAAGTACTTATTTATTTTTAAATTAACAATTTTTTTGTATTTATTTTTATTTAATATGGTATTTTAATTTTAAATAAATATAAAGTGATTATACATTAGAGGCATTTAAAAAAAAATATAATGATTACATTTTGAAACATTAAAAATATTTTATATTTTTTTAATATATGGGCTTTTCAAATAGGATGCCTTTTTTAGATAAAAGATATTAAGTAACAAATTAAAAATAATATAATTTAGTTTGATAATTTCACATATTATATATTTTTTATATTCTTATATAGTATAATTTAGATTTAAATTATCTGAAGTTAAGATCTATGAATTTCTGTGAAGATTTCCTATTTTAGTACTTTTATCATTTTATTAATTTTTATAAAATATAAAATATTTCCTCTCTTTCTTTAAAAAAATAAACTTCTTGAAAATTCACAATTTTTAATTTTAGAGGATTTCAATTCTTATAATTTTGCCCATCTCCCGATGCCAATTACTTTCTTTCTTTCAGGGAAAAATAACTCAAATTTGACCTTAGAACAATTATAATTTTAAGTTTAGATTGAACATGTTGACAATTATAATTATTTTGAACGGTCATAATTACAATCAAGTTTTCAAATACTGGATCTCATAAATAACAACCAAAATTCAAAACAAAAAGTTATGGAAGTATTTTAAAATTGTAATCTTTTTCAAGACTTGGTACTGAATGTCATCATAATATATTAATTTATAATCCTTAAAAAATTATAACTTTTAAAATCATTTGAGTTTATTAAATTTTAGTTATCTATATGCATTGTATTTAAAAATATTAATGAAAATTTGCAGCTAGTAATGCTAGTGCTGGGGGCACTGCTTCATGCTCCGATGATAGAAGGTGGCCGGTGGCAAAGGTTGCTTATTGGGTCTCACCAATGGTTTTCATAACTCACATGCTTATCTAAACCAAAACTTGGTTCTTTATAAAAGATATGTAAAAAGGAATGAAAAATAAATCCCTTTAAAATAGACAAATGTCAAAATAGTATCGCAAAATAAGATAATCACTTTGAAGCATCTTTAGGGACTTATTTATCATAATATTTTGGCAAAATTACATCTATGATCTTCTATAAAATAATAGAAAGCATGATTGTGAAAACTTAAATTAAAATTGTTAATATAGAAAATATAGTTGTTATTATAGTTGTTATTGCATGACTAAATTGAGGTTATGACGAACTATATTGTTAATATTTAAATTGAAGTCGTTAATTATTAAGTTGAAGTTGTTAATATAGGAACATATTTTGTTATTGCATAACTAAACTAATAACTACTTATATTAATAACTAACTTTCATATTAACAATTTCAGTTTAGGTATTAACAACTGTTGTTTTTATTTTGCTAATTAGAATTAGAAACTACAGGTCTAGAAGCTATTTAAACTCTAATTAAACTCGTACATTTTGACTCTAGAACAATTGTTTTTGGGGCAAGCTCTCCCTATCGTTAATTTGGTTTAAACGTTCGTTGCTTTATGCAATAGGACCTTAATGTGCAGATAGGTGGCATGGGTTTTTTCTTAACCCTTGGCTGACGTGCGTGGTTATCAATCAGACACGCTACTTTGATCCGAGTTCTACAGACTCCTCACCCCAGTTTTCATCGCTAACTTCCCTCTCCACGCTTTCATATTATTGGCGAGCATCTTATTCTACATGGCTATTGAAGTTAAAAGCTCGAAAGCATTTAAACTGTTGACAGAAAGATGAAGAACCGGTGAAGAAGATAGACATCACATGTGTTGTGATATTGAATACGAATAAATAAATACCATAAATTAAGAAGCTAAGTGAAGAAAATGGATTCGAGAGACTAGCACACATTGATGGAAGGAAGCGGTTAACAGGTTCATGGATGAGGAGACACGGGAGCAGCCAGTGACAAATAATGTTGAAGTGAGAGGAAGGGGTGATGAGAGAGAGAGAGATGGACAGTCAAAACAAATTACCTCTCCTCTAATGTTACGGTCAACGGTTTCTAAATTAAAGGGGGGAGCTTGCCTTGGGTATAATTGTTTAAAGATCAGAATATATAGAAAACAAATTTAGGGTTTAAATCGCTATTGGATTTATTGGTCCAAATTGCCATTTAATCCTCTATATATATATATATAATTTAATCCTAAATAGTATCTTACACATACTTGAGATTAGTCAACTATCAACTCTAAGGTTACTCAAAGTTTTCGCAGTAATACTTATAATTTCCTAACTTTGATAAATCAAAATATCACAAGGAAATTCACAATAATTTTATATACAACTAAGCAAGCATTACGTCAATTTTGTCGCAAGATCAGTACATAAAAGCAAAGAATTTGAAGCTCTTCACGTCACAAACAAGCTTCTAAGAAATTTTTTTCGCATGCCAAAATTGCAGAAGGGTTTGCAGCAGTAAGGGGTCGCCATGTGCAATAATGCAAACACGTAAATCAGGTCAATCAAGTCCAGAGGACCTAGTTGGCTCCAATCCCAAGTAAAATGGGGTCGAAAGTGCTACTCCACCCACATAGCCCAGCAGCCCTTGGAGTCGTTCCTTGGCCAAAATTTGGCCATACCCAAAGAAAGAAGCTCCTAGACCCTTCGATCAAAGAAGCATTCATCTGGCTGAGACAAGGGAAAATGGTAAGCAAGCACCTCCACACTCGAATGCGGGAAGAGAATCAAATAAAGAACCTTCAGGATTAGTGGGTTTAAAGGATAGAGCTTTGGCCCTAGTAAAAAAAAAGACAAACCGAAAACCCGGAGCTCAACCAACATGTAGAGCAGTCTCATGGCGTGCAGTAAGACAAACCAAAAGCAAAAAATACAGCCAGAGCAATGACAAAAAGAAGACTTACTCGAAGTGGTAGTGTTGCATAAGGGCAGCAGAAACCTACAGCAAAGAAATGTAACATATCCAAAAAATTATAAAATAAAAGAAGAAAGAAATTAATGGAGAGATTTAAAAACAAGGATTAAGTAGTAAAAAATAACTAATAGTTAGATTTTAAAAAAAGTTAGCTTAACCATAATATATATTTGTTGGGTAATCCACTTCGATAGATTAGGCCCAATATAAGCTCATAGGGCTATATGAAAATAAGGAGGAGTTTGGGTCAATAAGTGCAATATTCTCTTGGCCTTTACATGCAAGTATTCCCGTTTCAATTTGTAGTTTTGGTGGAAACGGTTTTGCGATTGCTCAAGCATGTTCGAAATGTGAAGTGAGTGCATGGAGGTTGAATGCTATGTGGGAAGCATTGGTCCATTTCCTCTAGTCTGACAACACAGACGACCTTCCCTCTCTCTGTGTTTTGTCTCTTCCCTTTCTTTCAGTGTATTTGCTGTGAGCCTGAATTAAGTTCGTACTCGTGATTATGTTCCTACATTTAGTATTCCATCTGGCACCACACTATAGGTATGTCTTCCTCTTCCAGAAATTTACACTGGTATCAAAGATGTGCTATTCCTGGGTTGCTTTTATTGTATTTGAGAAGAAATAGTGATTTGCTTGCTCCATATATACGTGCAAATCGTATGCTCTCGTTTTTTCTTTTACATTGAATATGTTGTCTTGGCTCTGTGCATTTTTATTCTTGTTTTGTGTCATATGAATATGTCATATCATTTTCTTAGTATCGTACATATGTTGTATGAGGCTATACATGTAATGCATAAACTATGTGTGAGAATAATAGTGCTGAAACTTCGAATCATAGCAAAACAAAAAATTTGGTGTTTGAAAATAAGTTTTTTTTTTTGAAAAATTGATGGAATAAACTTGTAGAGTTCAAAAAAAAATAAAAAGAAGAAACTGACACTACGAACACACAAAATAGAGGTTGAACGAAGGAGATACAACCTCTGAAAGTTTCAAGTCCTATGAACTTGACCTGTTAGAGGAATTAAGTCAAATAGACTAGGTGGGAAGTTGAAGACAATGCAAAATATCATTTCAACCCCCAACTTGAGAAAAAAATTATTTAAATATTGCTATTGGGCTGCCAAGCCCATATCTAATTTAAAAAAAAAAAGGAAGAAAGGATTTTGGGCTGCGAGCCTAATAGCCCAAAAATCTTAATTAAAAAAAAGGTCCATAGGGTTGGGTCCTTGAGTTGGGTATGGATAACTTGACTTAGTTAGAATTAATTTAAAAAATTTGAATTTAATTATTATTAAAAAATTTTAATTAATAAAAGGCACATGTGGTGAGTGGGGCCCAACATATGGAGGACCCCACCTGAAAGAGGACAATGAGTGGAGCATAATGGGCCAATGCATGTCATCAATAGACAACTGCAAGGTGGCATGTGGCTTGCATGTGGTTTACATGTGCCTTCTCGAGAGTCATTTTTGTTTGGTTTTTTCAATTTTTCCATAATTTTCTTGTCTGGTGACCTTTTCAGGGCATGTGTGGGTGTGTGGGACCTCTAATTGAGACGTGCTTCATCTAATAAAATCTATAAATTTGAGATTTTCATTTTGATATGCTATTTTCCTATATTTGATGCATAATTAGAATTTATTTTTGAGCTATTTAGTGTATTTTATAAGTTTAATAACTTTAAAAACAACTAATTTTTTAATTTTAGGAAATATGAAGCTAGAGGCTTCTTGCAACATTGATAACTCAAGAAATTATTATGTGAGTGTTGAATATCTGAATAAGTCAGATTATGAGCCTCTTAGTAAAGATTTCGGGATTAGGAGGAGTATGAACCTCAAAGCGAGGATTCTAATCTTGAAGTGGATCCTAATGATGATCTCCAAGATGTTTTAGAAGAATCCAAAGAGGTGCACATAATGTTGGAATCAAAATGTGAATCTGAGGGTACAAAGGGTCTTCCAAAAAAGATGAAGCTGTGGAACAACCCTTCACAACCTCAGTTATAAAAAAAATATAGCTAAGAGAAATGCTAAAATAATAAAAAGCTAAATCACATTTTCTTGATTGTAAGATAATATTCAAGCTTCATAACCAAAGAAAAAGAAGCCTTGGTTGTGGGAAAAATTTTCAAACAATTTAGGGAAAGACTTATGCAATATAGCAAAGAAAGCTATAGTTGAGAAATCTTCAATGGAATAAGCCATCAAGGGGATGAGAGTGCGAAGAAAATATAAAGACATAATTAGGTATTGTCTTTTTAGATAAGTGCCTTAAAAAACTTAATGTATCTTTGAATATTCTATTTTTCTAGACTTTGTGTTTTGTCATGTTTGAAGACTTTTTATTTGTTAAATATGAATCATGTTAATTTTCATAATGATTGATTTTTATTACTTTATATATGCTTTGTTTAAGTGAGAACTCTTCAATGACAACTCATTTAAGAGTAAATATAATGATTATGAAAATATTTATAAAATTCTTTATAGATGATAGTATCACTATCATAAGCAATGAGATGGGAGATACAAACATAGTGTGACCTTTCCCCATATTCGCTTGATACAGGAGAAGATTAACACAATCACCACATTAATCACACCAATCAAAAATCAAAAAATTTGTTTGAAAAGCTTTGGCCAAAGACTTGTTTTGCAAAACTATTGAAATCATAACACATTTGAGTAATACACAGTGGAAGCAATGCCACAAAATCAAGTTAGGAAAAATGGGCCATGTGCCACGGCATGAAGTACGTGTGTCATAGTAGGTAGCATAAAGCCACACGCCCAACTTTTTGTATTATGTGCTACGGCATGTGACATCATGCTCCGTGGCGTGCTAGTCTGAATTTTTTGCTGTCATTTGATAGCAAAAATGATAAACTTCCAATATACGCCATTTTCATATACAAGATCCGATCGGAATGATTCAAGTGCCCCCACGAATCTTATCTCATAAGCCATCTAATAAGATAGGTTTGGACTTGATCTAACAATTCAATTGAAATTTGGACACCTGGGTGCAAAAAGTTATTTTTTTAAAATTGTGCCCATCCAAGCGCTCAAATCAATCCTTTTCTCTTATTAGACCACATAAGGCCTTGAATTAAGTCTAAAAGGACCTATTACATTTTATTAACCACATTTCATCACATATATACACATATACTGAAGTTTGACCCCTCAATGGCCAATTTTCACATTTCTCAACTTTTCACAATTTGTTACAATTTAGCACAACTTGGCCTACTTAGCCCTTTTCTTATCACATATCCACACATATCATATTTACTACTCAATCTTAGCTCCAAATTACTCATTTCATTATAATTTCACACATGGGCTAAGATTCACCATAAATCTCTACATTTTCAACTAAAAACCCATTTCAAAACATTCAAAGCATTCAACAACCCTATGGCAACTCATATACAAAAAATTTATGCTAAATTAGTTTATTATACAAATTCAAAGCTTCCATATGACCATGGCACCATTGTGCCAGTTCAGACTCTTTACCCTTGCCCTAATCACTACTTTGCCCTGTAAAAATTTAACCACGAGGGGTGAGATAAAAATCTCAGTGACAGAATAATTTACTCCTATTGACTATCACATGCAACTATATGAAAGTAAAACACAATATATCATTTAACATAACACATATCATATCTTTCATTCAAATCTCATTAATATAGCATATATCACCACTTTCATTGCTTTTCATTACTTTTCTAACATAAGCATGATCTCTACCGTCCGAACCTCCAAATCACCCCAACTCAAAACTATAGGCTCGCCTTAGACTAATGCACAATCTCATTGGCCTTGAGCTCACTTTTAGTGGTAGAATCACTCGGCCAAAGGTGTTCTATGTAACATTATGAGTTTTAATTCCTCGATTAATTAAACCTAATTAGGGTAATTAAGTAAGTTGAAGTAGTGTGTGGCCAGGGAGTTCTAATAATTATATTTGATAGTATTTCAGCCCTAATTGTAGGTTCGGTATCGAGGCGGGCCACCCGGGTATTAAAAGGAGACGAAAAGAAAGAGTTGAAGTTGCTGTGCCACACGCTGAGGTGTGGAGATCGTCCACCATGGTGCACAGACATTTTTGAGTGAGGGAGGACCTCTCTGTGCCATGGCGCATAGACATAATTAGGTATGGCCATTTTCTACAGTTTATTAAACACAAAATGAAACAAAAATAGAAAGAAGAGAAAAGAAAGAATGAAGAGACACGCCAAAGCTCTGTTAAGGTTTACTTGTGGACAACTTTGGGAGTATTTTGAAGGCTACAAACACCCAAGGTAAGGAACACACTCATTAATCTCTCCATTTCTTTCACATTTATGAGTTTATGGTTAAGGTTTAAATGAGAATGGTAATTTTGATCTATATAAGTTATGGGTCTAAATCTATTGACTCAAATGGAGTTAATGGAAGTAGATTAGAGTATCTAAACCTAGGTAAAATGAGTTTTGGTAAACTGGATTGTTGGACACCTTTAATATCCAAAAATCCCATTTATTGTAGGTAGTTGAAAGTTTGTGATGCCATTAATGCTATTGGAGGCTAAAGATAATTATTAAACCCAATGGATGGGTTCCAACTCTTGTAGAGTGAATGTTGAGCAATTTAGAAGTGGAGATTGAGGGTTTAAATGTTGAGTTGGTTATGTTGATGGAATTCAACTTGGTTGATTGTAGCTTTGGCTATTGGTCATCTATTGGATTAAAAATTCAAGATTGGAAGCTAGTTGATTGAGGGGTAAACCTTTGACCTCTCAATGGTTTAAGGTAATCGGAAAAGCTCTACTTTGTGTAGTTATATGTTAATTGATTATTGAATGTGAATTGTGAATGTTACATGCATGGAATTGATTTTTATGTAAAACTATATTAGTTTCAATAAGTGTATGAAAATTTAATTGAATAATGCTATGTTTGCTTGAAATGCAAAATGCAAAGTCAAGAGGATTTTTAACTATGAACATGCTTATGTTTTTGAAAAATGAATGTGATGATGAGTAGAGATATTTGTGTGTTAATGAAAAGTGAATTTTTGAGAAGTGGATTTTGAAATCAATGAGAACAATGTTGAGAAGATGATGAGAATACACACTTAGATAGCACATGGTCGTGAGCCCAATGTGGTTGTTGTAATAATGAGTATATGGAAGCAAAAAAGTGAAAATAAGTAAGTAATTGATTATGGCATGATCAATGGCAGGAGTTCACCTAGAGATTAAGAGTAAAAAAAATTCATATGGTATTTAGGCTGCCCCCCAGTGCACGGGGGCCATAGCCTTATCCTACTATTTGTTAAGGGATTATCCCATAGTTTGTCGAGGGACTGAAACCTAGTTATCTCTATCAGTTCAATAAGGAGAATAACCTAGGGTATGAGACACCCCAGGGATTTGAGAATGGGAGAAGCTGTGGTTCGAGAGTGAGTCTTGTGATCTTTGGCCGGGTCACACACCTTACAATTAGTGAGTTTGGGTAGTCCAGTCACACGGATAGAGCCCTAATCAGTGTTATATTCCATAATTTTAGTCTGAAAAAATAAGGAGGATGTAAGGTTGGTTGATCATTGCCTAAGTAAATGTATGACGTGTCACACATGTTAAGTATTGGCAAGTCGCATGAGTATGGGTCATGTCACATATATGAGAATATGGTGACAATGCACCTAGCTATAAGAGTTAAAGATGTTATTTAATGATAATCCACAAGTTATGTTATATGCCAGCATGTTTTACATACTTGATTTCCTTGTACATGTATTTGATTTATAATTGATATATAACTGTATAGGGTAGGTTTATCTTTGGTTACTGAGTGGCTAGACTCACTCTTTTCATCTAACATTTTATAGGCTCTAGCTCTGGTGTTGAGAGGGAGAAGGCTAAAGAGACGGGAAATTAGCATATTCCTACTGTATGCTTTTAGAGTAGATTTAATTGTGTAATAGTATATGAATTGCCCATTTTAGGATGCATGCCATCACACTTGTACTATTTTGTTATTGGAAATGTTAGATTTGTATTTTAGGCTTTTAGTCTTTATGTATGTTGATATATATATATATATATATATGTTTATAGGGTCAAAATACTAGTGCAAGTGTAAAAATAATAATTTGAATATGTTTTGAATGATTTAGGCACGATGCAATGACAATTTACCTCCCCCTTCATTTTTAGTAATATGGGGTTGATGAGTGAATTTTTGTTATAATTATGTTTCAGTACTTGTGTCATATTGTACTGGTAGTCCTAGGCCTATTGGACATGGTTCAGGTGTTCAAAAAAGCGTTTGGCACTTGTTGAGGGTTTTGAACACCCATTTTGTGTAACAGTGTTTGAAAAGTGGTTAAAACATGTTTGGGTGTCCAACTTCCTAGTGTGACTTGTTTTAGAAGTGAAACCCATGCCATTAGCTAGTTCTTGTAAATAACTTTTCATAGACACCTAGATCAAGTCATTCGGATGTCGGATGGAGAATCGAGGCGAGTTGGAAGTTCCTCAATTCTGCTGTCAAATGATAGCAAAATTAGCAAAAATTTTATGTAACACACCATGGTGCATGGCCCCTGAGCTGTGGCACGCAGCACAGAGAGCAACACACCACGGCACAGCATGCATGAGCTGTAGCGTATTACCCCGTATCACAGCACATGTTTTGTTTTTCAACTGTTTTCGACTTCTTTCACTCCTCTAAGATATCCCATGCTTCTGTAACTTATTTTTACTTGGATATGAAAGATTTTGATTGATATAAACTCATTTATTGAGACAACTTAGGATAACTTGTTTTTAAATTAAACCTTGGTAATCATCCTTTCGAGTTAAGTCTCGGATTACCAGGAGTTATATTGGTTAATTATGATTAGTGGAGTGAGAATGTTTCTTTTTATCTCACTTCTGGAGTATAGTTTCCCCCAATACACACAATGGGTGTCGTTGACTTTAACACCACATCACACAGACACTAAGGAGTCTAAAATCTCTAACAGTGCACCTCAATAGGCACTAAAGAGATCATCTCTAATACCACACCTTAAAAGGCACTAAGGAGGTATAATTCTCTAACATTACACCTCATCGAGCACTAAAGAGAATATGCTATATGGTCTTATCACCACCTCTCCACTCAGGTAAACTTCCACCCCTATGATCAAGCTTTCCAAACCATTAATAAGTTCCCAATTCACTACTTTTCATGTTTTCTCATACATACCAAATATGTATTTATATATTTACATACCATATGAAATCACATATTTCAATACTTTTATTCGATCAAAAGTTATTTCATGTAACCTTTACAAAATGCCATAAATCACACTTAGTTGAAAACCATTTCATGCACTACATAGCATTCTCACACACAGTTATAACAAATAGTCAAATAAATAAAGTTATTCGGTTACCTCAACCCTTCTATCACTAGAAAGGTTACCAATGAATTTCAACTACCACTATAGCTCATCACAAGCTTCCTTTCTCAACTTACATGCTCGATATGCAAATCTAAGCACAATTGGTATAATTTAGTCAATTGGTCTAATTTGACCAAAAGTATATATTTACTACTTATGGCTATATCTAGCTGTATATTCTTTTTCATTTATCCAATTTAGGTTTATTACTACTCGATTACTACTTTACATCACTTCAACTAGTCTCATTACACTTAAATATGATTTTCACCCTTTTTTCTCTCTAACTTAGGGTTAAATTGAGCCTACAGGTTTAAATCTCTATCGTTTAGCTCTAAATCAATCACAAAGCTCTAATTTAACTCCCAAGAACCTTTTTATTACTATTGGGTAAGAATCAAACCCTTAAAATATCACCAATTTAATTTCTCTATAACTCATATTTAGAGAAATTTGGGTAGAATGGAAGGTAAGAGTTATACATAGCTTACCTGCTAAGTTATTAATTAAAAACACCTTTCACAGCTCTAAAATCTCTTGCCCTAGCACAACCTTCACTTTTCTCTTCTTCCTTTCGTGTGTTACCAATTTCTCCCTTCTAAAATTTCTAAAATTTCATGACTTAAAAAGTTACTTTTTGGTCCATGTGCCATGGTGCATTTAGCACTAGTCGTGGCACGTGGCACAGTGAGAATAATTCTCACCATACATACTTTGACCTAAAATGTGATCTTTCCACCCGTACCTGTTCATTTAATATCCCATTGAGTCAAATCATCACATAATCATCTCAATCTCTAATCCCATACTAATTATGACTTTACCCTTGATTAACAGATAATCATGGGATTAAGAAATCCAGATGTTACACGTAGCCTCCAAATTATTGACCTAATAGTGTTGTTATCTTTCTAGTAAAAAATAATACAAATATTGTAACATCCTAAATTTTTAATTCTAGAACTAATTGCCAATTAGTAAATTAGTAAGTGATTAAGATTTTGGGATGGTAGATTGGTGTTTTAACTTGTTGGAATGTTAGATGAATAGAATTAAGTGGAAGAGTGGTGTTGTAGAGTATAGCATGTGAGTACGGTAAGATATTATTTACTATGCCACATAACATGCCACACGTAACATGTGCCATGACGTATGACACAAAAAATTTATTAATATGTGCAAGGTAAACTGGTAGGTTAGAGAGGGAGAAGAAAGAAAAGAGCATGAGGAGAGGAGGAGAAGAGCTCTCTCTACTAGGGCATCAAGTTTTGGAGCCATGGGAGATACTTTCAAGCATTTGCTTATCGAATAAGTTTTGTACCACCTTAAGCTTTAATTCTACCCTAATCTCTTAATTTAGGTTATGGAGAAATTGAATTAGGAAGCTTTAAGGAATCTATTTCTTACCCTTTGATAATAAAAAGATTCTTGAGAATTGAACTAAGGTTTTGCGACTTGTCAAGGAGTTAATAACTAAGCTTTTAAGCAATAGGCTTAAATTAGCCCTAAATTAATGAGTAGAAATGGGTGAAAATTGGTATAAAATGCGTGGGAGCTTATAAAAGTGTTAAAAGACATTAAAAGGGATGGTTGAGACCTAGGATAGTTGTTTGCACGATAATGAATGATTAATTATGATTATTGGTGATGATTAATACTTGTGATCAATTTGATAATTGACTAATAGTGCTAGCTTGTGTAGATTGTCATACTACGAGAGTGCTTTGAGGTACAAAAAGTTGTGGTGACAATAAGCAATTAAAGAATACCATAGGTAACCTTTTTATTGATAAAAGGGTTAAGGTAACTAAATAATTCACTGTATTTGATTAATTAGATTAACTGTTTATAAGTATTGTTATTATTACATATATGTGTTTGAAGTTGTGGCACGATTATGGAATGAGTGTATTATGTATGAAAATGATTTTAAAGAAATGAATTTATAAACATATATGTATATATGTGTATATATAGGTTGGATACAAACATGTGGTTTATATGTGAGAATTATGAGCAAGATTAGGTTAAGAGATATGAGTTCACCTATAGAGAGAAGTAGTGAAAGATCATATGACATATATTCTTCTAAGTACTCGACAAGGAGCAGTGTTGGAGAATTTGTCTCTTCAATGCCTAATAAGGTACGATGTTGGAGATTTTCTCCTAAGCACCTATATGGGTATAGTGTTAGAAATTTGTGCTCTTGAGCATTGGTATGATGCAGTGTTAGAGTAACAATGCCCCAATCGTGTGTGATAGGGGGACATAGTTTGAGAGCAGGTTGGAACACCTTTGGCTGGATGGTTGTACCATTAAAATGTGCACGAGTCAATGAGTGTATGATTAACCTAGTGGAGCCTATAGTTTTATTCGAGGTGATATGGAGGATCGAATAGTAGATAGTCATGCTAGTAGAAATGATTTAATGTAAAAATGGTTTTACAAAAATGAATATGAGCTTATTCGGGTGTGTATAAATGTATTTATGTATATCAGCTTTACTTGTTTATATTTAAGCATATTAATTGATAGTCATGAGTCATTCTGTTATTGAGATGCTTATCTCATCCTGTAGTTACATTTTTACAAGCCTTGATTATGAGTAAGGAAAAAAGAAAGATTTGGGACAAGCATAATAGCAATTATAGTCGTATCATCAAATTTTTGTGTAATGAACTTTTACTATAAATGTTTAATGTTATAAATTGCTATAGTATGCATTAGCATGTGATAATATAGTTGTGTGGTGAATATGTCTATCTTAGTCTATATGTGTAATTATGTGTAAGACAATGATGAATATGTGGAGAATTGGCCAGGTTTGTACCTACATATGAAGTTGTGAAATGTAGGCCCTGTTGTGTGAAAAAGGGCAAGGCCAAACTCTATTGCTCTTGAATGATGGAAATGAGCTTCAATCCTTGTGAAAATGGAAGGGATGGAACGAAAATGAAGAGAGGAGAAGAATGGTATGAGTTTTGTGGAGGTTTAGTGACTGAAAATGGAGGTTAGGGTGCTAGAAAATGAAGACCAAAAGAGAGAAAATGAAGAACAGAATGAACAAGAGAGAGAAAATGTGGAAGATGAATGAGATGAGTGTTGGATGAGTCTTGAGCTTCAAATTAGCTAAGTTTTTTTGTTTCCTATCCTCTTCTCTTTTTACTAGATGGTTAAATTCCTTAATCTAGGGTTTAATCATCTTAGCTTGTAAATTCTAATTTGAATTTGATGTTGATGTAAAGAGAGAGGATTGTTTCATTTAATTTCTTCCTTAGACAGCCATGACTGAATTTTGCCATTGTTTGTTTGGCACATAATCTTGTGTTTTTCAATTAGTGAATTACTTGTGTTAATATTGCATAATCTTATGGTGTTATTGCTTGTGTTGTTGAGTAGCTTGACATAATCTTGTGGTTAGTCACATTGTTGTTTTGACCGTGGCTGTTGAGAGGAGATTTTAAGTAAATCACTTGACTAATTTCTTCATCAATTGGTTAATTGAAATAGGGACTTTAATCTAAGACCTAGGGAAGTTAGCTAATTAGGTTAATTGGCTTAGGATAATTTTCTTAAGTCATGACAACTTTAGTCAAGAGGAAAGGAAAGCTTAACTTAGCCTAACCATGAGAAGATAATGAGTCTCAAATTAACTAATCTTTAGGGTTTCATTATTGTGAAAAGGAAATTTCATTTCACTCACTTTCACTAGTATTTTAATTACTTGCACATTAGGTAATTAGTTTAGATAACTAGCTAGGTAACTAAATTCCTACAAACTTTGGTCGATTTATTCTATTAGATAACTTTCAATTAGACTTAAGAACATTCCTTGGGAGATGACCTAGGGTTGGCCCTATATTGCATTAGGGTTACCTTTAGTTTAATTTTGAGGATAAGCGACTAATTCCCTATCAAAAAATTAAACTAAAGGTAACCCTAATGCAATATAGGGCCAACCCTAAGTCATCTCCCAAGGAATGGTCTTAAGTCTAATTGAAAGTTATCTAGTGGAATAAATCACCTAAAGTTGTAGGAATTTAGTTATCTAGTTATCTAATTTTTGATAGGGAATTAGTCGCTTATCCTCAAAATTAAACTAAAGGTAACCCTAATACAATATAGGGCCAACCCTAGGTCATCTCTCAAGGAATGGTCTTAAGTCTAATTGAAAGTTATCTAGTGAAATAAATCACCCAAAGTTGTAGGAATTTAGTTATCCAGTTATCTAAACTAATTACCTAATGATTAAAATGCTAAATAAAGTAAGTTAAATGCACTTCCCTTTTCACAAGAGTGGAACCCTAGAGATTAGTTGATTTCGGACTCATTATCTTCTCATGATTAGGCTAAGTTTAGCTTCTTTTTCCTATTGACTAAAGCTGTCATGACTTAAGAAAATTATCCTAAGCTAATTAACCTAATTAGTTAACCTCCCTAGGTCTTAGATTAAAGTCTCTAGTTCAATAACCAATTAGTGAAGAAATTAGCCAAGTGATTTACTCAAAATCCTCCCTCAATATCCATGGTCAAACACATAAATTGAGCAACCACAAGATTATGTCAAGCTACTCAACAACACAAGCATTAACACCATAAGATTATGCAATATTAACACAAGTAATCCACTAATTAAAAAACACAAGATTTTGTGCCAAACAAAGAGTGGCAAAATTCAGTCATGGCTGTCCAAGGAAGAAATTAAATGAAACAATCCTCTCTCTTTACATCAACATTAAATTCAAATTAGAATTTACAAGCTAAGATGATTAAACTCTAGATTAAGGAATCTAACCATCTAGTAAAAAGAGAAGAGGATAGGAAACAAAAGAACTTAGCCAATTTGAAGCTCAAGACTCATCCTCCATCTTCATCTCTCTAGGATTCCACCAAAAAAATTAGCCAACCTTCATTATATTCAAGAACCCTAGTGATTGCTTATGAAGGCCAAACTCTATAGCTCTTGGATGATAGAAATGAGCTTCAATCCTTGTGAAAATGGAAGGGATGGAATGAAAATGAAGAGAGGAGAAGAATAGTATAAGTTTTGTGGAGGTTTAGTGGCTGAAAATGGAGGTTAGGGTGCTGGAAAATGAAGAACAAAAAAGAAAAAATGAAGAACGCTATGAACAAGAGAGAGAAAATGTGGAAGATGAATGAAATGAGTGTTGGATCCCAATTGGGGCTGAATGGACATGCTCCTAAGTTTTTCCCATCAGCTGGAGCTTAATTAAAAAAAAGGAAAAGAAATTAAAATGGAAATGGGAGCCTTGTCACACTTGTAAGGTGGTAATCTCCTATTGATTGGTAGATGACTCCAATGTGTGTGTAATTTCCCATGTGCCATCCACATCATTTAAGCTGATTTAATCCCTCAAAATAATCATAAATTCACGTGCAAACCATCATCCATTGACCTCAAGGAGTGTTGACCTCAATTGCCTAATTGATGCACAACTCACATGCCACCTATGTCACATAAATCACATAATTCAATTAAATAGCATGTGATATAATAAAATATAATTAATGTCTAGAATTAATTTCATAATTAGAAGGGAGAATTTATTAAATTAACTAAGTTTAGGCTGCATAAAATTATATAAAAATTTTCACACAAAGGCAAACCAAAAACTAGGTCAAACTAAGACACTTAAGAAAGTTTTAACTTTTTATTTAATTACTCTCAAAATAAAATGAATTTTAAAAATATAATTTCGCCACTCATCAACTTGACATAAAATAAAATTTTTTAATTTTTCTTGTACATTTTCTCAAAAGTTTAATTTTTGGACCAAAATGCCCCTAGTGCACTGAACCTAAAAACTTAGGCAAAATTTCAAATATAATGCAATGTGTGTACTTGAAGGTGATAAATCATTAATAAAAGGGTCCTAATTGATAAATAAAAGTGGGTAACAAATGTGTTCTATCAATTCCCCCACACTTATCTTTTACACTCCATGCAAAATCAAGTGAAAAAGGTCAAAAAAAAAAAAACTATAAGACAAAGAAACAAGACAAAAATAATGTTCAAAGTTACTAAAATACTAGCTCATGAACTTCTACAAATTATCAATCAATGTTGCAATAAGTAGGAAAGAATTATGCACATCACAAAGAAACCCTTACTAAGAATCAATGTCAAAGAGTAAGCCTCTCTAGGTTAAGTGTTTACTCTCATCACTCAAATTGTATAAGGTATTAAATTTCACTCAAAATTTCTTAGGATAAACCCTACCATAAATTTGTAACCCTTCTACATCTCCATCACTAAATAACACTTACAATCAAGAATCAAGTGAACTTTATTAGGTTGTAATATGGGTAATGAAGGGATGTCTAAGAAGTGCATGTATGAAAAAAAAAAGTTAGCATCAAGATAATTCTAAAGTCAAGATATATCCCCTTAATATGTAAAGCATAACCTAATTCAATTGAGTGGCCACCTTAACATAATGAAGATGGAAAGCAATGACAAGAAATAATAAAACAAATGGAATGGATGATCTAGGCAACTTTTTATTCTTTTCTTTCTTTTCTTTTTCTCCTTCTTTTCTTCTTCTTTTTGTTTCTTTTTCTAGCAACTTTATTTCTTTTATTTTTGACTATATATTTTTTTCAAATCTATCTTTTTTTTTTCTTTTGGTTGCCCCTAACTCTTTGAAAACAATAGAAAATAATGGATATAATGGTGTAACAACAAAGGATAAAGAGTAATGGATAGAAAAATGATAATAGGCATCCATTCACTTGATCTAAAATATGCAATGAATATTAAAAAGATATATAAAAGTGTAACATGCATTCCTTGGGGAAAATAGGGTGAATATTTATTTTTAAGAATCAAACCAAAAACTTAAAGTGGCTAACAAAGGATCATCATTAATAACGGGTTGGCTATTTGGCTCTTGTCTATTTTTTATGAATGCCATCTTTCATCTCCTATCAAACAAGTGCAAGACATGTGGTCTCAATTAAGAAGTGAAACAAATTCTAGAGGGTACATCACTAAGGAATTAATCACACATGAGTGTTTAGCCTCTTCCATGAAAGGATAATGTGCCGCTCTAATCCATTAATTCAAGGTAAAAGAATGTTCACTTCACACCTATTCAATCCTAAAAATTACCACATCTCAAGCATCAAAATATACATTAAAGAGCTAGGTAATTAAGTAACATCAAACAAAACAAAACAAAGCAATTTTTTTTAATTTTTTAAATTTTTTTCAAAAACACTAAACAAAATATTTATTTCTCTCCCCCATACTTAAATCATGCATTATCCTCAATGTATGTATAGATTAGTGATAAAGCAAGGTGAGATCAATAATGAATGTATAATAAAAGTGTGGTGCAAAATTTTTTTTTTCAAACTAAAACAAATAAAAAAAACAAGCAAACTAAAAATAATGAAATTCTACCTTTTCCTAATAGATTCATCTTCCCCACATTTTCAATTTACTCAATCAACAAATCAAAGCATAAAGCAAAGTAAAGTAAAGAGCAAGGGTGAAGAAGATACAAGCTAGTTTAAATCTCCACAAGCTCTTGAAATTGAAATTTTCATCTTTGAGGAGTAGCATGAAACTACTCATTGTGGTCTTCTTTCCAAGCACCTTAGGTGGAGGCTCGGGATCAATTTGTAATGGCTCCAAGATGTATGGTGTAGAATCTTCCATAATTCTATGTGGTTGATCATCTTTATCATTAGCCAAGTTCTCTTCTATTGCAATGATAAATCCTCTAAGTACATGTGGGCTCTTGGCCATATCTTTATTTAGACCTATAAAATCAACAAAGAACCCTTCTTCAAGCATATTGGGTTCCAAAGAAGTGCACCCATGATTAATTTCACACAAACATGCATCATCAATTATTTCATTAAGTAAATGAGTGCTACTCTTTTCAAACACAAATGAATTAATTTCTAAACAAATAGGGCATGGAGAATCATATGAACAATCATAAGTGAATAGGAAATTAGAACAAGTACTATGAAGCAAAGCCAACTCATCATTAAAATTATCAAGCATTAAATCACTATTATTCTCATTACCATTTGGCCTTGTAAAATCAATTCCTTGAATTCCAACCTCCTTGTCATCTTAAGTTATTTTCAATTGCTTATTCGAATCCTTAGTAGGAGCCACAGCCTCTTCAAGTATTTCAATAGGGTGCTCGGCCAAGGGTACCACAAGTGTAGAACTTTCCTCCAATAGCTCAAAAACCTCTTGGATATCAAGCTCGAGTAGAGGAAATTCCTCAACAAATCAAATCTTTCAAGAAGAAGGGCGGGAAAAAGAGAATTAACCTAAAGAAGGTTAAATTCTTTGCTTGTTAGAAGATAAGCCATTTTGCAAAGGATTGTCTTGAGCAAAGTAGAAGCGATCAATTACTTGTGAATTATGTGAATTCATATTTTTCTTATATTTCTGTAATGTTTTTGTAACGAAAACTATTTCCTCTTCTTATATTATAGACTTAGGCTTCACAAACCATGTAAGTAAGGATTGTGGATCCTTTGTAAAGTACTGTCGATTGCTAAATCGAAGCAAGTAACTTTATGTTGGCAACAATGCAAGGATTGAAGTGAAAGGCATTGGAACCTATAAGTTGACCTTATGAGGTGGCAAATATAATGTCCACCCAATATTACTAAATTATTACACTTAATTCACACAAATACAATTAGAGGCCCCATGTTAACAAAATAATAAGTATAAAAAAATATTGAATATAAATGCTTTAAAATTTTTGGGATCCCAAAATCTTTCAAAAACTATTGAAAATCATTCAAATGTATATTTTATTGCCTAGCGAAAGCCTATAGGCTATAATGATGAATCTTTGAATTTAAAAATGGAGATGGATCATTGAACATGTGAAAAGATTAAGGATAAGGGAATTAAATTAGCATTTTGAAACAAAAAAATAAATAACACTTAAAATTAGATTTACCTGCTCAGTGAACTCAGTTAAGCTAGCCGTGATGATATTGTATGCATGTCTTAACACATAAAAGCTGCAAAAATTAGTAGGGGGTTGCTGCCAGCTCTATGGAATAACACAACATTGTCATAATTATACTAAAAGAAAGCTTTATCATCAAAATTACACAAAATAAAAAACATGTACCACTTGTTACCTTTGGTGTTATCCTTGTAGGATCTTTTACATCACATGAGGCCTTACCCAATAGGATAGGACTTACTGGCTAATTCTCATAGCCTTATCATCAACATGACATAGTTAGTAACTTAATTACTAAGAAAAATATATTATAAGACTCCTTAAGCACACTTATTGCTAGCAAGATTTCTTCATTACTGGATTGAGTTTATGATGCAGAGAGCATCAAAAGATTATAGAATTTTTCTTCATTGAAAACACTATTAATTGCCAGTGTGTACTGTAAAAAAATAAAGTGACTTAAGCAAATATTCGATACCATTGTGAACAAATTCAAACATATTTACTTACAGATTGAGAAATATGGAAAAGTAACACTCCTTTCAGACTTCACTAAGCCTTTAGTTCATATATGCCTCCTTTGCCTCCTTGGTGGTCTCCTTATCATTAGTGTAACGCAAGCAAAGAAATTTGTGTTGTTTGTCTTTACCTAGGGAAGCTAACAATTGATACAAAAACTAAAAAAAAAATGAAAACAAGTTAGTTTGAAAAGCTGAATTGTTTAATTTCACTTAAATTTACAAGAAGACACTTATATCACCCCAATTTGAATGTTCACCTTAGTTAGGTCAATATTAATAAGAATTTGATGGAGATCCTCATTCTCAATAAAGATTTCGTAGTTGTTTATGCCAGTAAGATCAGGAATTACTTTAAAACACTGAGGTGGAAAACCATCCACTATATGCCATCAATATAAATTAGTCCCATGGACTTAGATCAAATAATTGTGGCTTTCGACCCACTTTTATAGAATGATGGGGTTTCCTATTAAATAAAAAAATTTAGTAACACATTCTTAAATATAAAGAATTTATTACAATTAATTAATAAAATTTGTTACCAGATCTTGAGGCTTCCTAACAAGTATCTTTGACCATAAGCAAAAAGTTTCCTTATAATCTTTCACAGTCTTAATCTTATTAGTAGAGAAGGGGATAGGAGAATCATCAATTTTATATCTTCAATAGTGATCTTGACAACATCTTCTTAAACATCATGGACATTTTGACCCCTTGTGCATGTGACTGTGTGCTACTAAATGTTTATCCGAATCCTCCACATACAAGTAGCATAATTCACTCACCGAAATAGGGTCATCCTCTGAAGGAATGGGAATGATGTTGCTCCCTTTAGTGCTCGGATGACAAGCGGTGGAGTGGGTCTATGGGCCAGTTGTCTCCTTGATTGAGCTCATTATCATCATCATCATTTCTTCCTTTATCTTTTGTAGCTTGGCTTTAAGAATAGACTCAGCCTCAGCCTCAGCCCTTGATTGAGCTAACTTGACATCCAACACCTCCCTAGTCACAAGTCTTGAAGAATGTCGTTGATGAGGTGGTCCAAATACATCTCTTATGCTTACCCCTGATCTAAATCCCTGAACATGTCCAGGATGTTCTCCTTTCCTCGTAGCAATAGTCAGGATATCATTTCTTTCCTCTGGGATGAATGATTCCTCAAATTACTTCTATTTAAACTCATCTTGTAACATACAAATAATAAATAATTAGTAATATTTCATATTTAAATAATATTATGAATGACAATTGCACTTACAGTTTTTTGAGCAACCTCACGAGCATGCTCGCTTGAAGAGGACCCTTCCTTCTTCTGGTGAGCATAGATCCATCTCTCATCACGACATCTTGGAGATGGTAGAGACATTAGAATAGAAGGATCTGATTGAGGTTGTTCTTCTCTCTTCCTCCTCTTGGCATCCATCAATTTCTTATCCACCAACACATAACTGCCACGAGACTTTTTTTAGGAGAAATTATTCTTCCTTCCAACTTCTTATGCCTTTCTCCTCCTTTCCTATGAATTAGAATTACAAAATATTCATTATCTAATAAAGACAATGATATATAACTAAAATGAATGAAAATAATAAATTAAAATAAACTAACTTACTAAAGGATATGGCATAGTTCAAAGCCTAATGAATTCTTTAACAATAGTGGCATTAAGAAACATATATTAGGTATAAGGATTAGGCCATAGCTGTCTTTCTAGCACCTTAATATGCTTAGCTAGTGATGTCTTGAAAACAATGATAACAGGCCTAAGTCATCAACCTATGCTTAAAGTTTATACAGGGGGACATCGTATGTGACCTGTAATACATGCCATTCAAATAGTTAGTGATATAGTGATAATAATAGTGATAAATAGTGATAAAAAGTGATAAAAGTATTTTTTTCATACATTGATGGTTTCCTCGATCTGTGCCTTCACTGGTTCTGGGATATCATCCCATGCAGGTGCTAATATACTTGGCTTGCTACGAGATTGGAGGCCTAAATATTGATAAACTTGGCTCTATCAAGCCCCAATTAGGTTATCAAACTAGATCAGAATCTTTTCGCCTCTACTCTAACTCAAAACCAACTCTTTTAATCTTCCAATTATTTTGCTTGGTCTGCCATAATAAAAGGTTCATCACCAAAACTTAGGGTATTCAAGTTGATTAATGTAAATTCCATCCCATCCTTGATAAAAACCATTTTTAACATCAATCTACTTGCATTTGAAAATAGAGATTTTAAATTTAATATAGTCAACCTTCCATATCTCTTCAATAACCTCGTAAGAAGGCATGGAGGTGAATAAAGGATTTGGGTCTTTCGAGCTAGAGAAGTACTTGCCTGAGGCTACTAGTGTAACACTATTGTTCTATGCATTACTCTTATTATCCAAAGACTTTGTGTAGAACAAATACCTATTAATATCAAATGCAGTCTAGCATATAACATCACACTTAGGACCTTGTACTAGCCCTTTAACAGTATCAAAAACACAATCTTCCTTCTTAACCTTCTGCTTACACTACTTTGTAAAAGTATTGTTATGCTCTCTAATTAGTCTTTGCTCAGTCATCCTAATTTGACCACTTTGCTTCCTCACAAGTTCTTTATGTGCATTTATATAGTCTTAACTTGATTAACATTATTCAAGATATGTAAGTGTGCTTGTTGCAATTCATGAGGATCAGTAGTCTTCACAGAAATGCCACGTCTATGATCTTTGATGTCACTTGTCTCAACCCAACGGGTTGTATATTATTCAAGTAATCTTGGCAAAATTTTGCCGCTTCTTTAGAGACATATTTTTGAACATTAAATGCTTTAGGATGGTGTGGACTCTTCATATATCCTTTTAGAACTTTCATCATTCTTTTAATTAGGTACATCTATTGTAAATGAATAGGGTCGTACAACTTTATCTCCCTCACTAGATGAAAAATTAGATGTATCATAATGTCAAAAAGTGATGAAAGAAAGAGCTTTTCAATTTAGCATAAGATAAGATATGCTTCCTTTTCTAATTCATCCAATTCTTTAACCTTATGGACTTTACGGCATATAATATTAAAGAAAAAGCAAATCCTGGCTATGTCGTCTCTTAATTCATCTTTCCAAAAGCCTCGAATAGCCACTAGTTGTAGTAGTTGTTGAATTAAAACATGACAATCATGAGACTTGAGGTGTACTAATTTTAAATCCTTCATCGACACTAGCTTCTTAAAATTTGAATACCCTGAGGAAACTTTCATGCCGTGTAAGCACTCACAAAGCTTCTTTTCTCATCCTTGCATAAAAGCATGTTTAGCTGGAGGACAATGAGTCTTCTTACCAACTGACCTTGGATGTAAATCTTCTTTAATTTTCATGTCCATTAAATCCAATCTTGCCTTCACACTATCCTTAGACTTGCTTGGTATGTCAAGAAGCATTCTAGTAATTCTATCACACACATTCTTCTCCATATGTATGACATTAATACAAGGTTTGAAATTAAGATGGTGCCAATATAGAAGGTCAAAGAAGATAGATCTCTTTTTTCATATTTTTTTTTACTATTCATTATAGTTTTATTAAAGGTTACATTGATGTCTTTCACCAATTTATAAACCTGTTCCCCTGTCAATGCTTTTTGGGGCAATTCTATGCTCTTGACCACCATAGAAAACTTTCCTCATTCTATGATAATGGTGACCCTCTTCAAGAAATCTCCTATGGTCAAGATAGACTATTTTCTTTCCATAATGAAGTTGATGATAGCATGTGCCTGCTTCACAAATTGGACATGCTTTATGTCCCTTAACACTATAGCCTAATAAGTTTCCACATGTAAGGAAGTCATTTATGGTGCAAAAGATCATTGCATGTAGCTTGAATACCTCTTTTGATTTGCATTGAATACATCTACACCTACTTCCAACAACTTTCTTAAGTCTTCAATCAAGTGTCTTAAGTAGACATCAATATCATTTTCTAGTTATTTTGGTCCTGAATGAACATAGACAACATGATATACTTTGTTGTATGCATAACATGGGAGATAAGTTGTAAATCACCAATAGAACAGGCCATGAACTATGTATGCTACTAAGACTATAGTATGGATTCATGCCATCCGTAATAAGTCCAAGCTTGAGGTTCCTTGGATCACTGCTGAATTGGGGAAACAAAGTGTCAATTTTCTTCCACTACTCTGAATTGACTGGATGTCAGAGGTTTCCATTTGAAATCCTCTCATCTGCAAGCCATCTCATATTCCTCATATCCTTTTTATTAGCAAACAACTATTTAAACTTTGGTATAATTGAAAGATACCATAGCACTGTTATAGGAGCTTTGTTTTCTTTATACCTTGGTGCCTCACATACTGGACACTTTGCTTCTCTTTATGTTATTTCATGTATAGTATGCAATCATTTAAGCATGCGTGTATCTTCTTGAACTCATGCCCAATGGATATAGTATCTTCTTTGCCTCATAATAATGAATTAGCAACGCATTTTCTTTCCGAAGCATTAATTTGAACAGCTCAAGCATTTATGTGAAACTCTTATTGCTCTGCCCAGATCTAGCTTTCAAGTTCACCGATTCCAACAATGCTTTTAATAGACTAAATTCTTCACACCATGGATACAAAGGTGTCTCTACATTACTGCACATATTATTGTATACTCGAGATTGCTCAAAAGCCTCTTTACCAATATCATGAATCATATCCTCCAACCGATCAACATCATCATCGTCAACACCAACATCAACATCTCTCGATTGTGATGTACTTGGCATCAGCATATTCAATCTTTCACCATGCCATATCCATACTCTATATTTTTTGAGAAACTCCTCATAAATTAAGTGTTCATATATCTTATCTATACTCAGCTACCTCTCATTTAAATAATCCCTACAAGGATAATAAAACCTCCAACTATCATCTTAAGTATTGCTTTGAGCAAATTCCAGAAACACCTTAACCCTATTAGCATGCTCTAGACTCATTCGTTTGGCATTTATCTAACTATGATTCATGTTTAATTTGTCTTCCTGAAACATGCCACAATTCCTAGATTATCACTAAATCATTAGGATAAGGTCAAACGACAAGTTATATATTAAAAAATATGAAACAAGCATGCTAACTTAATAATTCCCAATTTAATTTGGAAATTTTCAATTGTTTTGAGAATATTTTATAGAGTTGGCTTCCCTCCTATCTAATAAGTAGGAGAGAAGTCAACTTTATTTTTTTGGGCCTTTTTCATATAGAAGAAGGGGCAAAACAAAAATTTTTTAAAAAATTTTGGCAGTCTCCCTTAAAAGTTAGACTTTCTACTAAATTTACAATTGAAAGTATAAGGAGAAAATACTATTGTTTTTTAAAAAAATAATGTCGCATGCAATGCTTAATGGCCTCTATCAGCACTCCACCAGTGTACAGAAAATAAACTAGTAATGATGTCACAAGAATTTAATTTATAGGAAATAAACCAACATAATAGAATTTATATAGGCAAAACCCATTTCCTTGTGGTAATTTTTAATTCATAGTAATTTGTAATAATTTCCAAGCATCCAAATATAACTTCTAAAATGATGTTATGTCTTATAAATTATCAACTACATAACTTTCAAGAATCCAAACTTTACTTAGGATGTCAATAACTTTTTAAATAAATTCCTTCATAAAAACTCAATTGAGATTTACAAATACATAATGCCCAAGCTAGTTCATGCTTTTTGTCAGATTAATAGAGTTACTGATGCATAATCAAGCAAACCTTCCTAATAGTCATTTTATCAAATACCTTGCAAACATGAATTTTTAAATTTTAATCCTAGCCTCTTCTCTTCAAATGTGATCATTACCTTCCTAGTTGTCTTTAAGTCATTATTATAGGTAATGCTAATAGACTTGTATAGGCTTTGCTAAAGTAAAAACATTGAAAATTATAAATGGAAATGCATACTCGATATTGCAGAATAACATATCACAAGAATCAATAGATTCCACATCTAAACAGGATTATATTATCCTCTAACCATGGCACTGAATTGTTCCATTTAACTTTAAACCATATGAAGTAAACACAGATCACATTATATACAGCAAATTATATCAACAATAACACACTAAATAATATAATCAATTAGCTAGAACTGAGCAAGTTTACATAATCCCTATCAAATACCAATAGAAAGATATTTTCTTCTGTAACAAAAAATCCCAACAGATGAGATATTACAATTGATTATATAGCAAATAACTTAATTAAATTCAAATCCATGGCTTTTAAAGATTTAAAGTTCAAAATAGCATTAGGTACAGAACATAGTGAAGTCCTAACCTCAATCAATAAGAATTTAAAGCTTCCTACACCTTGTTTCCACCCACAACTGAAGTATCAGTGAGGGAGGCAAGCTTTTTCGAAGAGTTCTAGAAGGTCCTTTCACTGGCTTCATTTCAATTTCATTGGTGGGGTTGAGTTGTTAGAGGGGCTGATGAGATTGAGACTGAGAACAGAGAATGTGATTGAAAATAGAGAAGAGGATGATGAGTTTGACATTTAGAGGGGCTGAATTGAGAGTTAGAATAGAGAAGAGAGTGAAGTTGTGCTGTGATAAAGAAGAGAAGAGAATGAAGAATTGCTGCGACATGAGAATGGTTTAATGTTTTTTGGATGATTTTAAAAATTAAAACACATATCTACACCAATTATAATTCATAACCGGTGTAGATATGATAAGAAATTTAAAAAAAAATCTACACCTCTTATAATTTATAATCGGTGTAGATAAGTTTAAAATTAAAATTTTAAAAATAATAAAACATATCTACAATGGTTATGGATATGAACTGGTGTAGATATATTAAAATAATTTTTTTAAAAAATTAGTTAAAATATCTACATCGATTATTTGCGAAATCGGTGTAAATATTATTGTAGAAGATTTTTTATTTATGAAAATGCCACAGTCTCCTATTTCTGCACCGTTTGTGCCATAACCAATGTAGATATAGGGGTTTAAATAGCATATTTTGCACTAGTGAGGATATCTACACTTTCACTCCTATAATGCCTTATGTGGTGTCATTTGGATACTCAAATGAAAGCTGTTATTATAGGCAAACTTATCCAAGGGCAAATGGGTGTGCCAACTATCTTTCTATTTCATGGCACAAGCTTGAAGCATATCCTTTAGAGTTTATATCATATGCTTAGTCAATCTGTTAGTCTGTAGGTGATAAAAAGTACTAAACCTCAACTTAGTACCTACAGCTGTTTGCAGTGCTCCCCAGAACCAAGAAATGAACTTAGGGTCCCACTATGATACAATGTCCTTAGGCACACCATACAGCCTCACAACCTTTTTTCACATATACCTCTGAATATTTTCCCATATCACATACGATGTGGTTTTTCTAACATCTTGACTTTCAATTTCAAGAACTAGTTGCTAACCATGGATAAGTTAGTACTTAGTGGACTGATTATGGTTTGGATATTGAGTTAATAGTTTGTATTGATTGGATGTTGTATTGATGGGATTGAAGGGTAAAATGACAATTCGAGGCATAATGCATGAGAACAAATAAGGTTAGACTTACTGTGCCATATGCCACGATGAAAGCTGCATGCGTCGTGGTGCGTTGTTTAGGAATCATTTAAAGCTAACATGATTAGCTCATGAAATTAGAAGAGGAACTGTGAGGAAACACAGCTAAAGAGAATAAGAGGTTCTTATCTACTAGGGTAAGCAAATTTGAAGGTTTAAAGTCTGCTTCGATTAGTAACTTACTGGGTAAGTGTCACGCAACCGTACACTTCATTTCTACCCTATTTTCATTGAATTTCATTGGTTGAGAAATCAAATTATGAAGTTCTAAGGTATTGTAATCTAAAAGAAAGGTTTAAAACGAGCTATCAAATGCAAAATTAAAGTTTTGTGACTAGTATGGAGTTGAATGGTTAGGCTTTAAGAATTTAGGTTTATTTAGCCTAAGAAAGTTAGGTTATATGGTGAAATTGGGTGGATGAATATGTTTGGTAGTTGTTATGGTCATTTAAATAGCCTATAGGGCCAATGATTATAGATAGTGGATAAGTGTTCAAAAAGGGTTCGATTGAACTGCTTTGTGTGTTAAGGGATTCAGTTTAGCTGAATCAATACCTGTGGTAAGTGTTAAGAATTGACAGAGGGGCATATTGTTATGTAGATTAAGCAACTGTGGCATTGCTCGTGAGAATCTACACCCTTGAGAGCTTAATGTGATTGGTAACCCTTTGTAGCAAGGGTTAAAGGTAACTGGAGTAACCCTTTTACTTATTTGTTTGTAAAATTATTCACAAGTATTTTTATATAACTACGTGCATTGTGTTGTGAACTGATAGAGTAGCAGCATTATGAAAGAATATACATGTGGGTGTGTGAGTATTGCTTGAAATGTGAGTATTGCTTGAAATGAATTTAAGGTTGCATATGTATTGACATGCATCGCATTTGTGAGAATACCCTGGATTATGGTAAGGGGATGCGGCTTTATTGTGAGGAGGTCTAGGAAGTCCTGATGATCTAGACTATAGAGCTTGACTTGGCCAAGACGGACCTAGGAGAAGAATCTTGATGATCCAGAGCGTAGAGCTAGACTTCGCCACGATGAACCTAGGATATGGAATGATTAATGAGGTTACCTTAGACTAGGGTAGGGGGTCGTGGTCCTACTATATATAAGGCTAGGAAGTCCTGATGATCTAGCCATGACGGACCTAGAGACCACCCATACACGAAGAGGATTACCTAGTCTAAGCAATGGTATAGTGGGCCCTTATTCTATATGACTGAAGTCTTAGTTCAAGCATAGAGATTACTCTGCTAAGTGGAATCAGGAATGCATTGCATGAATATGGTGAGATTAATGAGAATGAATTCCTGAATATGCAAATGATATTGCTTTTACTAAAACACATACTACTTTACCTCTTGTTTATGACTTTGCTTACTACTTGGTACTTGGGGTTACCTCTAAGTTACTAGGATATATGTCTTACTCTGTTACTTTTAAACACAACTAAAGAGAGCACGAGAAGGCGAGAAAGGAATTGAGAAAGAGTAACCTCACTTAGTAGTGGTATGACTACCATTTATGTAAATGAATGTATAGTGAGTTGTGATAGTAGAGTTGCCAACTAGGATGCATAAATGACTATGTATTGAATTGTGATTGGAAACTTGCTTGTATATATGTATATGATATTGCACCTCACTGAGGGTGCCCTAGTGAAGGATACATGGATAGGCCTAGATGCCATTCAAGTAAGTGTATGTTATATGTGACTTGTTCCACTTGTTTATATATATTGAATGTGAAATTGATTGTGAATTGTGTACATATGTGAGAAACTAACACAACTGGTGAGGCAGGGCCCCATTTGGAAAAGTCGAGTATATTTATGATTCCCAACCACATGGTGAGGCAAAGCCTCATATGTAAGAGATGGAGAGTTGAAAGTGGAACAAGTTTATTTGTATATATGTGAATATATGTTATGCCTTACATAAGTCTACAAGTGTGTAATGTGGCATTGAGAGGTCAATTTGAGTAAATGACATGATATATATGATTAGCAGTGTTAATTTGGTGTATGCGGTCCTTTTAGACTTAGTTCAAGGTCCGAAGTGGTCTAATGGGATAAGAAATGAGAATTGAGCACTTAAGATGTAAGTTTTGAAAGAAAAGTCCTTTTTTGCACCTAGATGTCTAATTTTAGATCGGACCATTAGATTGAGTCCAAACTTATTCCATTAGCTAGTATATGTTGTAAGCTTCATATAGGTATTTGAATCACTTTGATCGAACATCAGATGTGGAAATGGTGCGTGGTAAAAGTTCATCTTTCAAGCTATATGACAGCAGAATTGTCATATGTGCCACAGCGCATAAGTGCAGCGTATGGCACAGACAAACAAAGCATGTTGCTCTATACCACATGCCATGGCACATGTGGTACAAGCCGTGACATATGGCACTTCTCTAAGAGAAATTTTTTATGTCTTTTTGAGTTATAGAATTGTATTGCACTTCCACTAGCCCTTTTATTTGAATTTATGTTTTCAGAAGTCAAGATCTCACAATTTTGAAAACAAATAAAGGGATATTACTCTAATATTATTGTTCTTTTATTAATTAATTGTGTGATTAGGAATGGTAAAGTTTGGATTGAGTCAGGACTTTACAGTTTTCACAAGCAAAAAGTGCACCTACTTCATCAATTGGTCCACAATTATTCACATAATATCATACCTAGGCTATATTCTTAGCAGAATGGACATAAAGTCTATCGATATATGGAGGTAATGGTCACTTACACTCCAAAATAGCTAAGTTAGCACTAATATAGTACTAGTGGCAACCTAGGTCATTCTTCACTAAGGAGGCTAACTAAAGTCAAATAAGGCTAACTAATGGACTAAATTAACTAAAAGTTGAGTGATTTTGACTAGTTGAACTATATGGATAGGTTTAATTTAAAACTTAGTTAACAAGTGAAATGAAAATGAGAGTGTTTAAACCTTTCTAAAGTGGAGCCTTAAGAGTTATGGGATACTAAATTCCATGTCTATTTTTTTAATCAAGCTTAAGTTAACTTCTATTCTCTTGATTGAATTAAACTCTTTACACAATTTTATATAAGTGTGCCTTCCTAACCAATTCAATTAACTTAATCCTTGCACAATTTTGTACAAGTTACTAATCAATTCCTTAGCTAGGTGCAAATTCATCAAAAATTCCCCTTAGATTTCCTTAGTGTAGTCTGACTTTAAGTGAGCCTAATGCATAATTTTACACATAAGACATTTTATCAAACACCAACCAAACATATTTATTCTTAGCAAATATAAGGCATATTCAAAACACATAAAACATATATTTATATGAATTACATTGTATTAGAGAAAATTTTTAGCAACTACACAAAGGGAAATCAAGTAAAAAGACATTACACTAACAAGTCAAATACCAATTCTGGTCAATAAGAACAAGATATAACAATGTTTCTAATTTTAAGAACAAGATTACATTAACCTAAGTTTAATGAAGGGTAGTCATTGCCTTTATCCTTCCTTGAGATACTTCAAAACTCCTTTAGCATCCTTCCTTCCTAGCACTCCTTGTAGAGTTAGCCTCTAGTCATCTTGGAATCCACTTGAGCAATCCTCTTCCTCTTGGCTAAAATTTGCCCCATGAACGCCTGGGAAAATTTAAAGCCAAATCAAGAAAAAAGCACTAGTGTTTTAAGTGTGAGGTGAGAGAAGAAGAATGGTAGAGTAGGATTAAGGTTTTGATGGTTGGATCATGAGTTATAGAGGAGAGAAGGTGAGATGGAGATGAAGAACATGAAGAACAATGAGAGAAAATGGAGGAAGGGGAGTGATTTTGGTGGTGAGAATGGAATGGATGGAAGATGAATGAAATTAGGGTAGTTTAATCTAATTATAGAGTGAATAGGCCTAATTTAAGTGTTTAGGGTTTAGGTAAGAGCTAGGGTAAATTTTAATCTTTGCTAAAGTAAATGGAAAAAGGTAATGAGTTACCATGGTCTAAAATTTGAATTAAATAAGGCTAAAGAAAATAGAAAATTATGAGAGAGAGTGAGTGGAATCAAAGTATGGAACAATGTGTGCAAGACCATGTAAAACTTGTACTTTTACCCCAAAACTCAAGTATTTTGCCTTGACTCATTTTGTATTCCAATCCAATGGTCCTTATATGTTAAATCCAAGGGTACATCTTTTAGGAATTCTATCCTAAAAGATAGAATTTCTTAATATTAAGATTGAGTTTGATATTTTTGAAAGCATGAAAAATTCTTATGTTGATTATAACTTTCTTTGTGTGTGAGCATTATTGAGGATTCTATTAAGCATGCTAGTAATGAGTTTTCATTGTCATTATCCTCTTTACATGCTCATTCTTTAGATTTTTTTGTTGTTGAAAATTGTTCTACATTGTCATTTATGACTTGTGCTTGCATTGATGATGTTGAGTATGCCAATTGTATGGATTTGGTTTCTATGCTTGCTAGCCTTAAAGAGGTTGATATTCTAAACTCTCATGAGCATATTACCACTGATTCTATTACAATTTCTATTGGTGACACAAACCAAGCCACACAAAATTTCACTAAAGAGCATGTTTCATGTTATCTTGCTTCTTTGTGTGATTTACTTGCCATGGATGAATTTGATAACTTTAGTATTGATTCTGGCCATTCTCATGCATCTTCTTTTGAGTTAAATGATGATTTTGAAGTTTTGGAATAAAGTGGCTCTAGCTCACCCAAATGCATTGATGATCTTTCTGGCAATATTCCTAGAACCTTGAATGAGTTTCGCTCTTATGTTTGTGAAGATTTGGTATAATTTTCTTATTCTTTTGCATGTGATACCTCTCTACCATTGGAGAGACATTTGTTAAGTGATGTAATAGGGGAAAAAGAGGCTCAAACTATGGCTTTACGTATGCAAAATAAAGCCAAATTCGATAATGTTCAAGTGACAAGCATGTTAGAATATATTTGAGTGGTATGGTTGAGAAGCAAAGTATAAAGGATTGGGATTTAGCAAACTAAATTCAAGTGAAGAAGAACCCTCTTAGCATTTTAGAGCTTTCTCAATTGAATCTCAAGCCATGGGCTTCACATTTGAAATGCACTTTCTTAAGAGGTGGTGATAAACTTCCTATTATTATCTCTTTTACTCTTACTCCTATTGAAGAGTCATTATTGTTTGATCCATTCTTGTATGATTTCACTCCTCCCCATCTTAGTAGAGTTGAGTCTTCTTTGATGAGCTTACATGATTATATGTATGATTGCGTTATATCTTGTGCTCACGCAACTTTTACTAGCATATTTGAATTCTTAGTAAGAGAATTTGCATTTCATATACTTCTATTAAGAACTAGTAATGTAATATCTGAATTTCTTAATCCCTTGATTAGTTGTTAACTGAGGGTAAAGTGGTAATTAGTGTGGGACTATAGAATTGGATGATTATGTGATAATTTGACTCATTAGGATGTTAAATGAATAGATATGGGTGGAAGGATTGCGTTTTGAGTTGAAGTAAGTGTGCGCGGTAAGAATTATTCTCGCTATGCCACATGCCGCGGCTTTTGCTGCATGCGCTGTGGTGTATGGACTAGAAAATGACCCTATAAGTCATGAATTTTGGGTGAATTTTAGAAGGGAGAAATTAGAAACAAATGAAAGGAGAAGAGGAGAAAGGCTGATGTGCTAGGGCAAGCCATTTTAGGTAATTGAAAGGTTCTTTTTGATTGATAACTTAGCAGGTAAATTTTGTATAACTCTTACTTTTCATTCTACCTAAATTTCTCTAAATATGAGTTATAGAGAAATTTAATTAGTGAAATTTTAGGGGTTTGATTCTTGCCTAATAGTAATAAAAAATTCTCGGGAGTTAAATTAGAGCTTTATGACTGTTTTAGAGTTGAACGAGAGAGTTTTGAACCTGTAAGCTCAATTTGGCCTTAAGTTAAAGAGAGAAAGGGGTAAAAAATTTGTGTTTGAATGAAATGAGACCCGTTGAGGTGATGTATAGTGGTAATCGAGTAGTGATGGACTTAAAATGGATAAATGAAAAAAGAATAGACGGTTAAATATAACCTTAAGTAGTAAATATGTGTTTTGGTCAAATTAAACTAAATGGCTAAATTGTGCCAAATGTGTTTAGATTGGCATATTGAGTGAGTGATTTGAGAAAGGAAACTTATAACAAGCTATTGTGGTAGTTGAAATCTACGGGTAACCTTTATAGTGATAGAAGGATTGAAGTAACCAAATAACTTTCTTTGTTTGACTATTTGTTATAACTGTGAGTAAGTATGCTATATAGTGCATGAAATAGTTTTCAACTAAGCATGATTTATGGCATTTTGTAAATGTTGCATGAAATGGCTTTTGATCAAATAAAATTATTGAAACGGGTGATTTGATATATATATATATATTGTATATATATGTTATGTATTGATACATGATAAGGGCGATTGAGGAACCTATGAATGGTTCTGAAAGCATGATCATAAGGGTGGGAGTTCACTTGAGTAGAGAGGTGGTGATAAGACCATATGGCACATTCTCCTTAGTGCTCGACGGGGTGTGGTATTGGAGAATTATACCTCCTTAGTGCCTTTCGAGGTGTGGTGTTGAAGAAGATCTCTTTTGTGCTTATTATGGTGCGGTGTTAGAGATTTAAGACTCCTTAGTGTCTGTGTGATATAGTGTTAAAGTCAACGACACCCCATTTATGTATTAGGAGAAACCATAGTTTGGAAGTAGGATAGAACACCTTTGGCTTGGTGATTTTACCACTAAAGGAGAGGTTAGGACTAAGGAGAGTGTACATTAGTTTAAGGCGAGCCTATGGTTTCATGTCAGGGGATTTGGAGGTTCAGTCAGTGATCATTATGCTAAATATTGTATATGTAGAAAAGTGGTGGTTATAGTGGTAAAAGAAATGAATTGGCACTTATAGTGTGAATTGAAATGAAATATGTGATATGTTATATTAAACGGTATATTATGCTTTACTTTTATATAGTTGCATGTAATAGTAAATAGGAGTGAGTTATTCTATTACTGAAATTTTTATCTAACCCCTGTGGTTACATTTTTACAGGGAAAAATAGTGATCGAGGTAAGGGAAGAGAGTTTGGACTGGCATAGTTGAGTTGTAGATGTGAGACCCTTTCAAGTTTGTGTAATGAATTGAGAACTTGTGTATATATATGTATATAAGTTGCCATAAGGTTCCATGCATGCTTTAAGTAGTGATTTTGTGAAATCTTAGCCTAATTGTGTAATATGTGGTGAAATGAATTAGGAGCTAAGATTTGTGTGAGTTTACATGGAAAATGTTATGATAATGGTGAATCTTAAGCCCATGTGTGAAATTATGATGGAATGAATAATTTGGGGCTAATATTAAGTAGTTAATATCTTATAAATGTGGTTATATGTGAATGTGTTGAGAAAAGGCCAAGTTATGTCAAATTGTTTCAAATTGTGAAATGTTGAGAAATGCAGAAATTGACTATTGAAGGGTCAAATTTTGATATAAGAGTATATATGTGTTATATTGTGGTTAATCAAGTGTAATAGATCCTTTTAAACTTAGTTCAAGACTTTGTGTGGTCTAATGAGAGAAAGAAATCGATTTCAGTGCTTGGGCGTGCAAAATTTTCAAAAAAGTGACCTAATGCACCTGAGTGTCCAAATTTTGATTGGACTATTAGATCGTGTCAAAACCTATCTCATTAGCTATCTTATGAGATAAGCTTCATGTGAGCGCTTGAATCACTTCGATCAAATGTCAAATGTGAAACTGACGTACTTCAAAAGTTCATCATTTTGCTGTCAAAATGATAGCAGAAATTTTAGACTGGCACGCTACAGCTCATGTCATAGAAAGTTTAGGCATGTGGCTCTATGCCATGTAACATCCTGAATGTCTTAATCCTAAGTTTAGAGTTTAATTGAGGGTGAAGTGGAAGTTAGTGTGAGATTAGAGATTCAAATGATTAATTAGTATTTTGACTTGTTTGTATGTTGTATGAACAAATATAAGTGATAGGAGTGTGTTTTGGGTTGAAGCAAGTGCGTGTGGTGAAAATAAATCTCACTATGCCACGCGCCGTGGCTTGTGCTGCATGCGTTATGGCACATGGAGCAGAAATTGCCTTCATAAGTCGTGAAAATTCAGAAATTTCAAAGGAGTAAAATTGAGAAACATAAAGGATAGAGAGAGGAGTAAGGCTGAGGAGCTAAGTTAAGCTATTTTGGAGTAGTGGAAGGTGATTCGGATCGGTAACTTGCCAGGTAAGCTATGTATAACTCTTACCTTCCATTCTACACAAATTTCTCTGAACATGAGTTATATGAAAATTGAATCGGTGGAATTTGAGAGGTTTATTCTTGCTAATAGTAATAAAAAGGTTTTCGAAAGTTAAATTAGAGCTTTGCGACTGGTTTAGAACTGAAGGGTAGAGCTTTGAACCCGTAGGCTCAATTTTAGCCTTTAGAGAAAGAAAGTTAGGGCAAAAATCTGATTTGAGTGAAATAAGACCAGTTGAGGTGATGTAAAATAGTAATTGGGTAGTCTAGGACTTAGAATGGATAAATGAAAAAGAGTTTATCAATCAATATAGCCCTAAGTAGTAAAAATGAGTTTTTAGTCAAAATGGACCAAATGACTAAAATGTGTTCAGATTGGCATATGGGATACACGAGTAGTGAAAGGAAGCTTGAGATAAGCTTGTGTGATAGTTGAAATCCACGGGTAACCTTTCTAGTGATAGAAGGGTTGAGGTAATCAAATAACTTCATTTGTTTGATTGTTTATTATAACTTATGCTATGTGTGCATGAAATAGTTTTGAACTAAGCATATTTTATAGCATTGAGTGATTGTTGTGTGTGAAACAGCTTTTGATTGAAATAAGCATGGAAATATGTGTTTTGTAATGAAAAGTATTATATGTATATTTTATGTGCAAGAAAGTTTTAAATGATAAATGGGAACTTTAAATGGTTTGAAAAAGCTTGATCATAGGGGTGGGAGTTCACCCAAGTGTAGGAGATGATAAAGACCATGTGGTAAGGTTTCCTTAGTACCCGTAAGGGCGTAGTGTTGAAAACAATTCTCCTTAGTGCCTTAACAAGTGCGGTGTTGAAGAAGATCTCCTTAGTGCCTATTGAGGTACAGTATAAGAGATGAAAGACTCCTTTGTATCCTTGTGATATAGTGTTGGAGTCAACAATGCCCCATTTTGTGTATTGGGGAATACATAGTCTGTATTGTGTATTAGAACATCTTTGACCAGGTGATTCTACCACTACAGGTGAGCTCAAGACTAATGAGAGCGTACATTGGTCTAAGATGAGCTTATGGATTCATGTCAAGGTGATTCAAAGGTTCGATTGGTAGAGATCATGCTAGTATTTTATGCGATATGATGAAATATCTTGAGATAATATGGAATCCTTTGTGATTGAGGAAAATTTGAGAAAAGAAATGAGATATGATATAAATGTTATTTTATGAGGTTTTGATGATATAGTATATTTACTTTCATATTGTTACATGTGATAGTCCATAGGAGTGAGTTATTCTGTTATTGAGACATTATCTCACCCTCGTGGTTACATGTTTACAGGAATAGGAAGTGATAAAGGCAAGGGAAGAGAGTTTAGACTAGCTTGAGTTATGAAGCCATGTACTCTAAGGTTATGTAATGAACTAAACTGAGATTGTATATATATAAGTGCATATGAGTTGCCATAGGTTGCATGCATGTATTGAATTGAAATTTTGTGAAATCAAGCCTGATTATGTGTATATGTGTTGTTTAAGACAAAAGGGGCTATGATTTGTGTATGTTTGTGTTAATATGGTTGGTAGTGTTAGTGAATCTTAAGCTAAGGGACAAATTATGATGAAATGAGTAGTTTGGGGCTAAGATTGTATTATGAATATGATTGAATATGTATGGGTTGAGAAACAGCCAAGTGGGCTAAATTATACCAAGAAATGGCAAAGTGTGTAAAGATAATGAATTTTGGAAATTGGCCATAGAAGGGTCAAATTTTGAAATCTGAGTATGATTGTGATTAATTATGGTCAATCAGGTGTCTTAGATCCTTTTGGACTTGGTTTAAGGCCTAGTGTGGTCTAGTGAGAGAAAGGAATCGAATTGAGTGGTTGGGTGCGCAAAATTTTCAAAAAAGTGACTTTTTGCACTTGAGTATCCAAATTTTGATCGGACTGTTAGGTCATGTCCAACCTATCTCATTAGTTAGTATATGAGCTAAGCTTCATAGGGGAGCTTGAATAACTCTGATCGGATGTTGTATGTAAAAACAGCACACGCCGAAAGTTTGTCATTTTTGCTGTCAAAATGACAGCAGAAATTTGGACAGGTGCGTCGCAGCGCACAACATAGAAAGGGCAAGTGTGTGACTCTGTGCCACATGCCGCAGCGTACGGACTACACGCCGTAGCGCACGGATCAAATTTCAGTTTTATTTTTTGTGTGTTGAAATGCATGAAATTAGGATAAGAATGCTGGTGGGTTATGTCCACTATATATTTGAGGTGTATATGATTTACTTCCACTATGTTTTTCTTTGATTGTATTGTGAATTGATTAATTTTACCAAATAAGTCTTCGGCTGAAGCTTTTGAAATAAATTTGATTATTGTAATTGATGCGAGGTAGTGGTAATACCGTAGTCTTCTTTTATATTGAGTGAATATGAAAGGAGGTTGCATG
Organism: Prosopis cineraria; assembly: GCF_029017545.1. Taxonomy (NCBI): domain Eukaryota; kingdom Viridiplantae; phylum Streptophyta; class Magnoliopsida; order Fabales; family Fabaceae; genus Prosopis; species Prosopis cineraria. Next base: position 11,784,678 of record NW_026555340.1, on the reverse strand, counting down.
CCACATGCCATAGTGTATGTATTGCTCACTGCGATGCATGGCTCATATTCCAATCTGATTTTTGTGGTTTTAATGTATGCATTGATTAAGATGAATGTATATAATTTATTTCTACTATGTATTGCTTTAATGCATTATGGTTCTGACGATTTTTCAAACAAGTTATTGGCCAAAGCTTTTCAAATAAAATATTTAATTATTGATTGGTGTGTTTGACATGGTAATTTCGTTAATCTTCTCCTGTATGTAGAGGATATAAGAGGAAGTTACAAATAATATGGTTCACTACCACAAAATTATTAAAATAAGATGCCCTATACTTGACAGTTATTAAAGAAAAGTGACAAATAAAATAGGTAGAGAATACTTGACAATTGTTTTGAAACAACTATTAAGTAAATGGAAATATATTTGATGGTTATAAGTAAATAACCATCAAATATATCATATAAGAATATTTGATGGTTTTTCAAAGTGTAACCATTAAATATAGGCTTGCTATACTTGATAGTTTTCTTTAACAAGCACAATTATATTATTTTTAAAAATAATTATATATATATATATATATATATATTTGACGCTTGTGAAAAAACTATCAAGTATGTTTAACATATACTTGACGGTTATCTCTTAATAGGAGTCAAATATATAATACTTCATGGTTGTTTCAAAATAACCATAAAGTATTATGTTTTAAAATCAAGCTTAAGAACTAAATTGTTTATTTAATGCTCGCGCTTAATTCACTTGAAACCTCTCCAGACAAATGCGAAAATAATTTTTCAACCATTAAACCCAAATTTCACCCTATTTCAAGGCTAGATTTGTGATTTTTCCTTCTATTTTCTTGTTTTGAAGTTCATGTTGCTCTTTATCTAAATTCCCTTATCTTCTTGTCATCATTTTCGTTGTGCTCTCATTCCTTGAGGTTTGTTCTTTGATTTTTTCATCATTAATACTTCTTTTAAGTCCATAGATAATAGATTTTGGTTTATTGATGGCAAATGGTTGTTTGAAAATTGATTTTTATTGACCTGTGGCTTTATTCTTCATTGTAGCTCTCTGTTCTTCTTCATTTTTTTGTTAATTTGATTTTAGATGTTTTAGGTCTTGATTTTAAGAGTTCAGAAATATTCCTATTAAATTTGTGGTTAATTTGAATATTTTCATTATTAATTGTTGCATGCATTATTTTTTTGTATTTGCTATTGCCATGTGGACTGAGTATTATGTTGTTAATGTTATGTAATCTTGAATGTAGCTATAAATTTATTGTTTAGCTTATGTGTTGACTAGAGTAGAATATTCAAGACTAAAATTTAGAATGAAGAGAGGGCATAAGACCTAGGAAATGTCCACTTTTAAGCCGTTATGCTACTGAAATTTTTTTTAATATGTAAGACTTGTTTGAATTGTTATGTGATTATTACTAGTGTTATTGTATTTGTTATTTTAGATTAATCAAGAGGACATAAAGCTTGCAAAACTCTCATAGTTTCTAGTATTAAAAATTAGCTAGTTATTAGTTTTAAATAAGATTGAAGAGGGAATGTGCAAATATGTGGTTAATGAGTCATTAACTAATTGATACTTTGTATCTAACTCTCCAAATATGTAAGAGTAGTCACAGTCATTAATCACATTTTCCTCTTGATCTTTTTAGGTATTATGGATAAGGAATGGATATCTACTAATCATCTATCTAAGGAATATTGAGATGGGTTGGCAGATTTCATTAAGTTTGCAGTTAAGCATGCGAAGGATCCTGCTAGAATTATTTATTGTGTTTAAAGTATGCCCTTATGAAGCGGGTTAGTCTAGATACCTGCGAATAACGCTTAGTCATTAATACGATAGATCAAAGTTACAAGTGTTGGACAATGCATGGTGACACAAGGGATGGTATTAGTTGTAGCTAGGAGCATAGTGAAAGCTATGCATCATCTTTTGAAGATTTTGACACATGTACACTTAAGGAAGATTTTCTTAAATAGATGGCCAAAGCGATTGAAGAGGATCTCGAGGATTGTCCAAAAATGTTTGAGAAGTTGAAAAGTGATATGGAGACACCGGTGTATGCTGGTTATAGTGCATCAAAGTTGTTGACAATGTTAAAATTGTACAACATAAAGGCAAAACATGGATGGAATGATGCAAAGTTCATTGAGTTGCTTGGGTATTTAAAAGTAGAATTACTTCTTAAGAAGAATGAGCTTCCTTGCTGACTATATAATACAAAACAAATGCTGCGATCAATTGGCATAAGTTATGAAAAAGTACATACATGCCTTAATGATTGTCTTTTATTTTGGAATGAGCATGTATCATTAGCCAATTTTCTAAAGTGTAATTCCTCATGCTATAAGCAGAATGGATCAAGTTTGGCAAAGGCATTATGGTATTTTTTAATTATTCTTAGATTTAAATGCATGTTTAGCAATGTAGAAGTTGAAAAAAGTTTAACATGGCATGCAGATGAAATGACTAAAGATGGCATGCTTTGTCATCTTGTTGATTCTCCACAATAAAGAAAGACTGATTATGAGTACCTTCAATTTAGGAAAGAAAGTAGGAACTTATGCCTTGCTTTATTTATTAATAGGATGAATCCTCATGGGCTTTAAAGTAATAGTCATAGTACATGGCCAATCATTTTATTGATCTATAACCTTCCTCCGTGGCTTTGCATGAAACGTAAGTATATGTTATTGTCCATACTAATTGCGAGACCCAAGTAACTTGGGAATGATATAGACATATATTTGGCTCCTCTAATTGATGACTTGAAAATCATGTGAGAGTTAGGTTTAGAGGTCTATGATAGGTATAGAGAAGAAAGATTTGATTTGAGAGCTATGCTATTTGGTACAATTAATGACTTTCCTGTTTATGGTAATCTGTCAGGGTATAGTATTAAAAGGGCAATTTAGATGCTCTATTTATGAAGAGGGAACACATTCTTTGAGGTTGCAACATGGGATGAAGAATGTTTATCTCGAGTATCGTAGGTTTTTACACCAAGAACACCATTATCAGTGGTTGAGAAAAGCCTTTAATAGAAATCTAAAAGAAGGTGAGCCACCTTGCCGTTAATAGGTGATGAGATGTTCAAGAAGATTAAGGATTTTGATATTGAATTTGGAAAACCTTTTACGAGGCACTTTAGGACAAGCGGATGGAATAAGAGATTTATTTTTTTAAACTCTCTTATTGGACCAGCTTGGATGTTTGACATTTTCTTAATGTCATGCATATGTGAGAGTCTTATTAGGACTTTACTCCAAGTGTTAGGAAAAATAAAAGATAGCATAAAGGCAAGGTTGGACATGGTTCCTTCAAGAATAAGAGAAGAATTAGCACCCTAAGATAAGGGAAACTGCACCTTTCTCCCTCCGGTAGCTTATGCATTATTGAAGAAAGAGAAAGCTACATTTTGTGAGTTCTTAATATGGTTAAAGTCCCTAAGGCTACTCTTCAAACATTAGAAATCTTGTATCAATGAAAGATTTGAAGTTGAAAAGCTTAAATCTCATGATTGCTATATTTTGATGGAGGATTTCATTCTGGTGGCTATTCATGCAATTTCACCCCCTAAAATACGAGGAACGATCACTACGTTATTTGTTTTTCAAGTCCATTTGTAATAAAGTGATTGACCCATATAAAGTGCCGAGGTTGTGAGCTCGAATTGTATTAGCACTATGTGAGCTTAATGTATTTTCCACCATCATTCTTTGATATTATGATCCACCTAATTGTTCACTTGGTTAGGAAAGTTCAAATGTGTGGGCTTGCTTATTTAATATGGATGTATTCAATTGAGCATTACATGAAGATTTTAAAAGGCTATGTGAAAAATCAAAGTCAACTGGAGGGTTGTAATGTTGAACGATATATTTATGATGAGGCTATTGACTTTTGTATTGAATACCTAAGCCATGTTAGCTATATTAGTCTTCTAAAATCTTGACATATGGGTAGAACAAGTAGAGAGGGGATAACAGGAAACAAAGTCATTACCATCTCAAGTGTACAGTGGGAGCAAGCCTACCTATATGTGTTGCACATTGCTGAAGAGGTTGAAGAGTATGTAGACAAGCATATGGCTAAATTTAAGAGGGATACCTTTAATAGATAAGATATTTGGTATGCCAGAGAACACAATAAATATTTTACAAGATGGTTTAAGGAGCACATTCTTCAGATGTTAAATGTTGATTCTGATTTATTTTTTGAAAAGTTGAGATGGTTGGGTAATAGTCCAAGCAAACAGGTCATTTATTACACTGCATACTTGTCAATAGGCACACATTTTATACAAGCAAGCAAGATGATAGGAGCACGATGCAAAATAGTGGTGTACCTCTTGTAGCTCATTCCATGCATATTTCTAGTACTAAGGATAAAAATCCTATCTATGCAAACACGTCATACTTTGGTGTAATTGAGAACATATGGGATTTAGATTACATATCCTTTTGGGTTCCAGTCTTTAGGTGCTAGTGGATTGATTGTAAAAATGGCTTGAAATTTGATGATCAATTTAGATTTGTACAAGTGAATTTGAGCAAAGGAGAATATAAAGATGAGCCTTTTATTTTAGCACAACAAGCTAAATAAGTATTTTATGTGCCTGACCCTACTAATAAGGGATGGCGTATTCTTCTATTAAATGAAAAAGTAAATGAAGATGAAGCAATTGAGGATGACCCATTTGAAGGGACATCAAATCAAAGTAATGTCATTGTAGATGATGCTCTATATATGAGAAATGATCACAATGAAGGCATTTGGATTTTAAACAGGGGTAAATTATTATAGTATAAGAAGAAAATATTTCAAGGAGGGGCAAGTAAAAAACAATAGTCAAGGAAATGAAAAAGAGTAACTTGAACATGTAAACTTTGAATTAATTGTGTGAATTGTGTTTAAGTTAATTAATTGTGTTATTTTTGTTTAAGTTGATTAATGTTTGAATTAATTATTTAAATTTTGTTTAAGTTGATTAATGTTTAATTTAATTGTGTTTCATTATAGATAAATGGATTTTGATAGTGAGTCTATTGATACCACTCCATCAATTCCAAGTACAAATTTGACTGAGGTTTCAAGTACACAAAAAAAATTTAGAGTAGGAGTGCAATAACATTCAGTGAGGGCTAGCGACAACGAAAGAGGTGACAAAAACAACAGCTATAGGAAAAAATTAATATATAATGGAACAAGAAAGGGGAAGCAATTAAATTCTCAAAATTCATAAGTTATGTTGGGGTGGTGGTAAAGACTACTATACCTATCGTAGTAAAATCGTGATGCAAAGTAGATGACGCCACGAAAGCTCTTGTTTGGGATACTCTACCAATAAGTTACATTTTACTAAGTATATTTTAGTATAAACTATTTTTAAGATTGATGCATCTAATATGTTATTTATTTTATTTTACAGTCAAGATTTGATATTGACGAGAGTAAGAAAGATTTTGTCCTACAAAAGGTTGGAGGGCACTTGTAACATTCCGAAAATTTTAAGACTCAGATTGATTTTAAAAATAAAATAAAATATCTATAATCAAATTAAAATTTAGAATAATTTGATAGAGGTCCAGAGTTTGAATTTTTCTCAGCAAAAGTTTGGTTTTATTTGATTCTTAACTATGAAAAAAATTACCAAAGTTGACCCAGGCTTTTGTGTTATAATAAAAAATGTTGGGCCCTTTCTTATAATTTTCTCTAAAGTGTTAGATCAGCATTTTAAAGAGCAAACTAGATGCAAAAACAGAAATGAAAATGCAAAGAAGGAAAGGAAACACATGAGATAGAGAGAGGAAGAAAAAAGGAGAAAGAGAGGGAGTTAGGCTTGGATCTAGGAGGCTTTACGACTATCGTGAGTTCGGCTACATAATAGATAAACTCCCTACTTCAATCCTCTTCCTTCCCTCTTGATTTTCTTCAATTTTTGGAAGAGGAAATTTCTAAATTTGATCCCAAAGGCTTTATTCTTGTAAGCTTTAGTTTCTTTGGATCATATGGAGGATGTTTTGAGTTTTTATATAGTAATATAATATTTTGAGTGGATAATTAGATGAAAAGAGGTGGTTTGGGCACAAAATAAACCCTGAGAGATTGGGTTTTTCTCTTTAATGGTTTAAGTCTATTGATTTAGTTATAATTTTTCTATTTGAGCCCAATAAAATTTAAATTAAGGTTTAGTTTTCATTATAAGGGCTAATGGTGAAAGTTGGTGACACTAAATAAAGGTTTTTAATTGATTAAAAATTATATAAATTGAAAATTAACTTAGTGATGGCTAATAAATGGTTTTGGTGGTTAAGTGATACTATGTGAATGGTTAGTTTAATATATGGACCATTAGAATGGATTATGACTCATTAACCCAAGTTGTGTAGTATGAACTATAGTCTTCATTAATGCTATTTGTCATGATAAGTGATGTGGATCACTTATATGTTGTAGGGAATTGTTGGTGGAACTTATTGAGAAGTTAAGGAATAAGTCAAGTCCTATTTTATACAAGAGGAACCCTTTTGGTACCAAAGGATTGAGGTAATAGGGGGATTTATATTTCTTATTACTTTGTTTTAGCTATTTTTGAATAAATATTACTAGCTAACATGCATTACATGTTTTAAAAGATTAAATGTTCTTTATAAGGGGTTATGGGGTACTACTTTGATTATAGTGCAAATATGTTTTTTAATTGTTTAACAACAATGTTTTTATGGAAACGAGAATTGTTTGCATGTATTGTAATCATAAAGAATAGAAGTTGCACTTAAGGAAGTGTAATTAAGTAAGGTACCTTAGATAGGCTAAGGAACCGTTCAAGGGAGATTTATAAATGCTATACTACTTAGAGTGTTGAAGTGGTCAATACTCAGGAAAGGTACACACGAGTAAAAGGCATGATCTCGATAGGAGTTCACTAATAAGAAGGTATAGACTTTTGATATTCTATGGCACACTGCCAGTACTCAGTATTGCCTTACGTATTGTGGGCTTAGTGCACTAAAGTGGTTAGTGTATTAAGTGTTCGATACCTCTCTGTAGGGGAGGGAATTCGACATATGAAGTGTGAGATTGAGTTCCTAGGCCAAGGTAGCCTTCACATGGAGAGTAAGTTGGGCTAGCTTTAGGAGGGAGTTAGCTTCGACTACTCAGGATTCACGTCAAAGGGGCATAGGCAGTTCAGTGGATCATGTTGTGCTTGTGGAGGTATAGTAGGTACAAGGTTTACCTACAAGCTAAAGAGTGCCAGGGGGCATTATGTTGGTCAGAAAAGGCTATATCGGCCTATTCATGCATTCAAGCATTATAATTGGTTAATTATATGTTATTTTGAATCTATTATTTATTTACTTGACTATGGTTTTCCTTGTAATGAGGAACATTAATTTCTCTGTTATTGAGACTATGGTTGTCTCACCCCTTTCTTTACAATATTTACAGGTCTAGGCGAAGGCTCAATTAGTGGATGGGAAAAAGAGCTAAGCTAGGGGTTTGCTTGTGATTTGTAAAGAACTGCAACCCCTTTCTCTTGAACAAGTACATTGTAATGTATTTAGGATTAGGGTGCCAGTAGGATGTGATTATATATATGCGTGTGAATATGTGTGGATTGTATGGCTTGTGTATGAATTTTTGTTTGCTTGTAGACTTGTGGCTAGGAAACTTGGTTATGGTGTGTGGTTTTGATGGATTTATTTAGTAGACCAAGTTTCCACTACAAGCAAATATTTATTTTGATATATATGTGATTCTACAAGCAAATGCAAAGTGGTTGCATTACAAATAGTGTGCTGTGGGCAAACATACAGCTTGGATAGAGAGAGTAGGTGTGTGGGCCCTATAAAGATCTCTGACCCAAGTGAAAATATTTAACGTGTATATTCATATGTGTATATAATATTTGGAATAGTTTTTAGCCACTCTTGTGTGATTTGTGCATTTTGGGGGTTTAGGGTCCATTTTGGGAAATGGCATCTGGGTAGTCAAATTTTGGTATAAAGGGTTTTTCTATCATATAAATGTTTTATCAGGTGTTTTTAGTCCTATTTGATGTGTCCAAAGTGTTTTCATAGGTTTGTAACCATTAGGATGAGATTTGGATAATTTTAAAAATGGTTTTTACTAAAAAACTGTACTTTTGCATTCGGGTGTCCAAATCTTATTCCGACCATTGGATTTCTCTAAAATTTGGGTCACAAGTAAAACCTTTTATAAGTTTCCTGTGGGCTTTGGAACCATATCGACCAGACACTAGACGGAGAAATGGCATACTCTAGAATTTGGTCTTGAGGAGCTGTCATGACAGTAATAGTGATGATATTTCAACATGCACGAAATTAAATCCGTCCGTTAGATCTTTTTAAAATTTGGTATGCTAATACTCTTTAAAAGTGACATGTGGGCTTTAAAATCATTCCGATTGGAGGTCAGATGATGAAATGGTGTACTCCAAAAGTTAGTCTGGAGGTGCTGTCATGACAGCTAAAAAGCTATCATGACAGTAAAAATGACCAAACTTCTAATATGTTCAATTTTTAATCCGACCGTTAGATCTTTTTAAAATTTGGTACACTTATAGTACCCTTTTAATGTGATATGTGAGCTTTAAAATCACTTCAATTAGATGTCGAATAGTGGAACGGGACCTCCTAGAAGTTGGCCCGGGAGGGCTGTCATGACAACAATTTAATGATGTCATGACAGCATCTTTTTGCCCTGCTTTTACCTAGCTTTCTTCCGTGCGCTATAGGTAGAACCTATAAATTTTTTTTATTTAAAAAGCTTTTAAATGTTTACTTTATGATGGTGTATCTGCTTAGTGATTTAAATAGTTTGTTTCCTAAGTTAGTTTTCGGATTAACTCCTTAACCACACTTAGTTTATTTGAATTGTGTGATTTTTGGATAACATTCGGGGCAAGTGTTATAGCACTACAATCTTTTAGATATTTCATCACAAAAAAATATTTGAAAGATCCTAATGCTGAATTTGTAGCTCGAGTTCCTCCCTTATTATAGCTTTTAGTAAAACAAGAGGATTGGGATACTTTTATTGCTTCACAGTATGAGAAGGAATTCAAGGTATTAATGTTTCTAAAATTTCAAGTTCGGTATTATTTATTGATTGTATGTGTATGTACTAACAAAATTTTTTATTATGAACTTGCCAAGGAATCGAGTGCTTATAATAAAGAGAGAGTAGTGAAGAACAAATATTCTTATAGAGCAGGAAGGTTGGGGTATGCAAGCATTGAATAGAAATAAGTAGAGGAGGAGGGATTAGAGGTTACCATATCCCTCCACAAGCTTTAGGAATTGGCACGCTCTAATAAAGAAATAATTGTTAACAACCCCCATGTGAAGGAGGTTATTGAAAAAATTGTAAGTATTATACTCATCTATTACTTAATAATTGATTATGAACATCCAAACTAATCATATTTACTCTGTATAGGATTCCATCTCCTAGGAAGTCTCATAAGGCAAGCTTCTTGAGCATGAGGATATCTTAGCTAGGGCATTGGGAATTGCTGACCACCCTAATCATGTCAAGGGTGTTGGCTTTGATGTCACGATGAAGCAATATTTTGGCAAGATAAAGAAACGAACATCAGCTTCTTTGTTTGAGGTCCAAAAGCTGAAGGAAGAGTAAGCTATTATGAAGCAACAATTACTAGCCTAGGCAGCACTAATTGACATGTTGAAGAGGCAAGTCCCCGGGAGGATTTTTAGTGAGATTAGCCCTAGTCAGAAAGATAGCTGTACAATCCCTTCAAAAAAACTACCCGAGGTAATATGTTTTATCTTATGAGTTTGTCTATTTATTTTTATTTTAGAAACTAATTGCCATTGTTTGTTTAGGGTGAGAACGATTGCAATTGTTTGGCAGACACTCTTAAATGTAGAGTACTTGTAATGGGGCATGTGTACAATATTCCCAGGGACAAGATCCATAATCATCCCCTTCTACCCAACTATGTCAAAGTTTCTTTACTTGTTACAATCAACCCTAACTATCTATTGACTGTTCCTTCCGATAAGGCACAAACGGTGGGAGATGCAGTAGGGAGCTTCATTGCATGGCCTAGCCATCTTGTAATGGTGGTAACACCAAAGCCAACAAAGGACCTATTAGCTCTAAAGAAAAAGGTATAGTTTAAATAGTTATTTATAATTTTATAATATAATTATAAATATTAAACTTTTTTGTTATGCAGCCGAGAGGGAAGAGCAAGCTGAAAGGTTAGTTGGGCCATACCAAAGAGTTAGCCACAGTTTTGTAGTATCCAACAGCATTGGTGCTAGTTGTAGAATACAAATATCGTGCCTCTCTTGAGACATATGCGATGGCTACAAGGATGGCACATGAAGTAGTGATTGGGGATGTCATTAGTTTTAAAGATGGGCTGTATAGTAGACCGCTCGTTTGAAGTTGTTCGGGATGAAATTTTAAATGAAATCCTCAAGCACAAAATGGCTAGTACTAGTCTGATGAGCTTCTACATGAGGTATTTCTTTAATAGTGCTCAGTTAATTACTTAAATTATATTTTTTGTGTGCACGCACGTGTATTAAACTTGTTATTTTTTCATCCAAGCCACCTTTAACCTCATTTGTGGTTCTTGACAGTCTCAAGTTGAGATTCAAGTTGATTAATCCCCATAATGTCTTTGCCTATAATGAAATTACAAAGGAAGCTCTTAAAGATCACGCAAGGCAGCTTTCAGATCAATTTAATGATAGGGGAGCAGATAATGATACTTTATTTCACGCTCTTTATTGCTAAGGGTGAGCTACTTTCTAGCTACTTTTGGTACAAGTAAATATTTTTTATATTTACTTATTTGATATCACTTGTTATTTTTTCATTACAGGGAACTGGATGGTTATTATGTTAACCCTATTGCTTCAAAAATTTGGTATCTCAATCCTCTTAACAGAGAACCAAGCAATATGGTAGAACTTTTTAATAAGTAAGTTAAATTTTTATCAATTATTATTTTAATATCCATATATATATATATATATATGTATAGAATTTCTAGCATTTATTTTTTACTTCTTTTTTAGAGTTGTGGTATTGTATTGTACTACAACTAATAAGACCTTGTCCCCCTGCTTAAGAGCATTAAACTCTTATGAGAAATGGGTTATAGTTATGGTAAACCTAATGGGTTGAGGTTTTAATCAACAAACCGTGGCCTTTTAATTATTATCTCATTGATATGTGATTTTTTTTCCATTGTCCACTCCAACTAGATCAAAGCAATGATTGTGGCTATTAGTTGATGAGATTCTTGAAGGACATTATCACCCATGCCCCTACCATATTACCTAACAAGGTATATATTGAATTTAATGACACTTAAATTATAAATTTTAACAACTTTTGTTAAATAGCTATTAACTTAAATTTGTTGTAACTCTTTGCATACTGTACTTTGAGGATGCCTACTATGTTCAGTATGCATGCACATATAGAGGAAATCCTTAAAGGGGTAGCTCAAACTGTGTTCAACATGTGGATAGTAGCAATGGTTAGGACCGATTAGTGTTGGTATACATATCAATTTTTTTGGCCAATTTTATGTTTGAGGCTAATTAGTTTTAAAATGTTAGCTTGCAAATTAGGTAAAATTATAGATTTTTTATGGCCTTGGGTTTAGGGTATAGGTAGATATAGGAAATTAAAGATGTTTGGATAGTAATTTCAATATAAATAATGATTCATTTGTTTTTGATTCCTAGCTAGCTGGTATATATATTTGATTGCTTTGTATTTGCAAGGGGTTGCCTAAAAAGAAGCCCTTAACTTAAAAAAACACCACAGATACTTGATGATTATTTCAAAACAAACATCAAGTATAAGCTTGCTTGATGGTCATTTTATACTAACCGTCAAGTATTTAAAGTATTTTGGTAGTATAATGAAAAGAATTTGCCAAAAATATTTGATGGTTTTTTCTTTATAACCGTCAAATATTGTGAGATACTTGAAAGTTATTTTGTAATAATCGTCAAGTATAATCCTATAACAAGACTAGAAATGCAAATGTTTAAGTAATTACTTGACGGTTATCTTGAAATAACCATTAAGTAATATCTAAAATATTTGACATTTTTTAACTATTAAATAAATATATGGTGTCCCATTACTTGACAGTTAAAAACCATCAAATAATTGCTAAAATAATTGTCAAGTAAGGGGGTATTCTGTGGTAGTAGTTAACCTTAAGTGTGGGGGCATGATTTCATTATTACTTAGAATATATTGCTTATTATATGATGATTTGAATTTATTAGACTTTACTTGTTGTGCTAGATAATTAGATACTTCTATATCACATTTTTTTGACTTGAATGCAATATTTTCTTTAAACAATAAGGGCTGCCACCAAAGAGATCACAAAGGAAGTTATTCTCAAATTAAAGCCCTTCATATAAAGATCCTCCATAATGCCCACAAGGTTGTACCTCTCCTTTTGTAACATCCTAATTTTCTAATCCTTAAACTAATTTCTAATTAAGGGTGAATTAGTAATTAGTGAGTGATTAAAATTTTGGATGACAACTTGATATTTTGATTCTTTGGGATGTGAAATGGATAGATACGGGCGGAAGAACTGCATCTTAAATCAAAGCATTTGCGCGTGTGAGGATTCTCCTCACCATGCCATGTATTGTGGCACAAGCTGCTTGCACTGCGGTGTATGGCACAGAAAATGACTTGATAAGTATGTGGAAGCTAATAAGTTTTGGAGAGAAAGAAGAAAAGAAACACAAAAGGAAGAAGAGAAGGAGGGAAGTCTCTACTGAGGCATAGATCTTTAAAGTTGAGGAAGAAGTTTTTGACTTACAGCTTAATGGGTAATTTTTATATTGCCCTTAGCTTCAATTTTACTAAAAGTTATAGAGAAATTGCATTAGGAAAATTTAAAGGTTTTATTTCTTATCCTTTAGTAATAAAAATGTTCTCGGGAGTTAAATTAAGGTTTTATGACTAGCTTTAAATTGAACGATAAAGCTTTAAAGCTGTAAGCTTAAACTAAGCCCTAAATTAGTGATGGAAAGGATGGAAATTCAGTAGAGGTGAATTGGGATTGGTGGAAGTCATAGAAAGTGGTAAATGAGTGGTGGTGAACATAATTTGACTAAGTGGAAGTGAATGAATGGCTAGATATAGTTTAGAGAAATAATTAAGTACTTTTGGTCAATTTGATTAATTGACTAATAGTGCTAATTGTGTGTTGATTGGCATATTACGTGTGTAAGTTGAGAAAGGAAGCTTGTAAAGAAGTATTAGTGTTTGTAAAATCTATAAATAATCTTTCTATTGACAGAAGGGTTAAGGTAACTAAATGACTTACTCTATTTGACTATCTAGTGTAACTGTTTGAAAGTATGATAGCTAATGTATGAAATTATTTTAAACTGAACATGTCATAAGATAATGCACGATTGTTGCATGAAATAGATTTCAGTTAAGTGAATAAGTGAAAATATATTATTATATACTATATTTATAAATATGATTTTATGTGGGAACCAGTGATTGGTATGAAAGCATGATCTTAGGGGGTGAGATTTTACTTGTAAGGAGAAGTAGTAAAAGTCCACATGGCACATTTTTCTTAGTGCCCAATGGGGTGGAATGTTGGAGAATTTCATCTCCTTTATGCCTCTTTAGGTATGGTATTGGAGATTATCTCCTTAGTGCCTATATGGGGTGCGAAGTTGAAAATTTGAGCTCTATAGCATTTGTGTGATGCGGTGTTAGAGTAACAATACCTTGATCAGTGTGCTAGGGGAAATCATAGTCTGAAAGTAGGACAAAACACCTTTAGTGAGGTGATTCTACCACTGAAGGTGCACTTAGGTCAATGAGTATGTATTAGCTTATTAAGAGCCTATGGTTTCAATCAGGGTGATTCAGAGGTTCGGATGGTAGTGATCATGTTGATAATTTGTGGTGAAATGGTTTTGAAGTGAAATTTGTGCTATATCCTATGGTCAAATATATATTACGTAATACTTGCTTATAGTTACCTATGATAGTTAATAGTAGTAAGTGATTCTATTACTGAAATTATTATTTCATCCTATGGTTACATTTTTTACAGGTCAAAGCAGTGTGTTGGGCAAAGGGAAAGACTTAGGACTGGCTTAGTATTGATAAACCCATGTGAACTCAAAATTTATGTAATTAACCTAGTTATTGTGAATATTGAAAATGATTTAAGTTGCCATAGGATCATTTGCATGCTGTGAACTGTGACTGGTAGTGATTTAAGGAATCTTAGCCTTATAAGTATGAAAGTGTGATTGTGTATTAAGTCATGTGATATGGACTAAGATTTAGTTGAGAAGGTGATGTGATTGTATAAGTAGTGAATATGTGGGGAAAATGTGTTAGTTGTTGAAACTTAGCCCGTTGACATGAAAAGTAGTGAATTGTAGCCGTGGGCCAAGATTTTGTTATGTTTATGTGTAACTATGTTGATAATAGAGAATTTGTAGTGTATTTGTGTGGAAATTATGAATAGAATGGCCAAGAACACATTGTTGCATTCAGTTGTAAAAACAGCCCTTAGTGTGAAAGTGGGTGGTTGAATGGCCAAATCTTGAATTATATATGTACATGATATGAAATGTGGTCAATCAGGTGTGAATGATCCTTTTGAATTTGGTTCTAGGCTCAGAACAGTTTAATGTGATAAAGTATGTGATTTGAACATTTTAGTGCACAACGTTTTTTAAAAAAAGTGACTTTTTTCACTGGAATATCCAAATTTAGATTGGACGTTTGGATTGTGCCCAAACCTATCATATTAGCAAGTTTATAAAATAAGCTTTACGTGAGTGATTGAATTACTCAGATCAGACACCGTATATGAAAATGATGCACGTCAAAAGTTCACCTCTGTGAACTATTATGTTACAGCATAATCCTATCATGTGTGCTATAGTGCATTGCATGTCACCCCATGGTGTATGGCACAGAAAGGGGAGCTTGTGGCTCTATGCCATATGTTGCAATGTATGTGGTGTACACTGCAGTGCATGGCCCAATTTCTGGTCTCGTTTCTTAGGTTTCAAGTCATGTTTTGAAAGTGCTTGTAAGATAGATTGGCACCCAAGAAGGGGATAAATTGGGTAATACTTAAAAGAGTGAAATGTTTTAATATGAAGGAAAAAGATGAGACATACAAAATTTATATTGGTTCAACCTTAAACTTAGCATACATCCAGTCTGAAGATCATACTTGATATTTTCAACTACATTCACAAGTTTCAATAGGTGCTTGCCATTATAGTACAATTCATAAGACTTAACTTGTCATGAATCAACCAACAAACCTTGTTACAATCTAGCAAGTTATTACAAACACTTGAAAAATATCTTGTCAAGATTTCAGATGAATGATATAAACTTTCATGAAGAAACTCTCTTAAAGAGAGGATAAATTACAGTTGAAACCTTATAAACTTGTGAGAGCTTTTTCACAATTCTTTTCAAGAATGATCAATGAATACAAGATGTTTAAGCATAATTTGAAAGCTTTTTGAATGCTCAAATAAAGAAAAGTTCGCTCAAGAGTAAAAAATTTTAGTTCAGACTTGAATTGTATCACATATATAGTTTTGATAGTTGTATCACATATATAGTTCACATATACAAGATGTTTAAGCATAATTTGAAAGCTTTTTGAATGCTCAAATAAAGAAAAGTTCGCTTAAGAGTCAAAAGTTCTAGTTCAGACTTGAATTGTATCACATATATAGTTTTGATAGTTGTCAAACCGTTGGAACAGTGTTTGGTACAATTTCTTGTGAGTGGCCTACTGAATCACACATGAAATTGCTCTCAGCATGTTCTAGATATGTGTATGTGATGAATTAGGTATGAACCTTAGTGTGTGTCTCATGTGGTTTTACATATATGAACAAGTAATCCATTCTGTGTGCAAAAACTCGAGTGCGACCCTCTTGCTCTCCATATGGTTTAGCTTATAGAAAGCCAACACTAGTTCTATGTGATAAATCTTACATGCAATGTGAAAATGATTGCAGAACGTTAAGCATAAATTTGTGTGGCAGAACTTGCATGGAACCACCATGCTCTTACACGTGAAATGATTGGCAGAATGCTAAAGCAAATTCTTGTGAACAAAACTTATGTGGAAGAAAAATACCATCACACATAAAACGACCAGCTCCAGACTTAGTCCATTCAGGAGGATAAATCACGCATAGAACACAACATTCGCGCGTGAAATAACAGGTAGTAGGGCTTAAACAAGTCTGGGTACATATCACGTGTGGAAATGCAATGCAGTTGAGCAAGATTTTGCATGATCAAGAGATATAGATATATGAATCATAGATCATACAAATGAGAAAATTGAACTTAGCTTGAGATCATTTAACATTCAATATAGCAATATGTGTTTAAGTAACAAATGACAGATCACGCATGGCTACCATCAATTCTCATATGTGAAATGGCTCATAATAGATAGTAATGAAACACAACTACTAAAACTTGCATGCAAACTGGTGAGTTACTTGCATGAATTTGAATACAGAAGCAAAGTCAAGGCATCACATAACATAAGTGACAAATCATACGTAAATCACTCCCCGTGAGTGACCAAGCAAAATCATCTGTGATTCTATAGTCCACACAGATTTTAGCTTTGATGAACCTTAACAAGCTAGAATGACATAATTTGCAAGCTTAGATGATTATGAGCTAAAGATAATGCATTCATTTTAATGAACATGAAAAGTGATTAAGCTATCAAAGTTTTTACATTGAATCTAGGAGAATTTAAATGACCTATCCTAAAGTTCTTCATCTTTTTTTAATTCTTCATGCTCTTAAGGTTTTGTCTTCATCTATGATTCTTTATATATTTGCACACATAACAAATACCTCTTTTCTTGGATTTGTAATCATCAAAACATGTGATCCAACAGTATTGAATCTAGGGTTTTGTCTTCTACTATACAATGCTTGTTGTGTGATTGTTTTCAAATAAATTTACTTGGTTCAATTTAGTAAGTGTCTGGTGATTTCGTTAACCCCTCCTACTATCAGTTGAATTTTACGAGGAGCTATAGTTTGGTATCAATTTCTTGAGTTTTAAGGCTTGATTGCTTTGTTTATATGCTGCATTCATCTCTAGATATAACAACTTCTCATTGTTCATTACACAACTCTTTCCCTTTTGCTTATTTTCTCTTCTTATTTTCGTCTGTAGGAGGGGAGAAAAGTAATTATATCATGAGGAGAGTTATTTGTTGTAATGCCCTTAACGACATTACTATACAACCCTTCACGCAATTTACTAATCAGAATAAAATCATTTCAAAAGCTTTGTGATCCTATTATAAAACTTTAAAAATCTCTTTATAGAAATCATATACGATATTCAAAATAGCACACAGCAGAAGTATTAAATATAAACACATCAAACAGCAACTCAAAACAACCTAATTTACACAAAAAGTGGGCCATGCACCATGGCATATGGCACAGAGACCATAGCCACACACTCTATGCCATGAGCCACATCATGTGGTCCTTTGTTGACATATATACCATGACGCACATATCAGAATCTATTGTCAAATTTTAGATTCTGATACAAGCTTTAGAAGTGTGCCGTTTTCACATTCAATGTCTAATTAGGGTAATTCAAGTGCCTATATGAATTTTATTTCAAAATCTAACTAATGATATTAGTTTTGTTTTAATCTAATATTCTATTTAAAAGTTAGATACTTAAGTGCATTTTGACCGTTTTTAGTCAAAATTTATCACTAGAGCATTTCCAATCAAAACCACTAGTCATTAGCCACTTTTATGGCCTTGATCACATCTAAATAGACAAACAACACCTGATTGAGCAATTACATATAAAATATAATGCATATACACACATTTGGCCTGTAAACTGCCTATGTCACAAATTTGGGCCAAATTCCTTTTTCTCATTTCATTTCACATAGCCGGCCAAATTTCCACATACACTATCCATACTATAATTTTACACATACACACATCCATCTACTAGCCTACATGGTCACTTTTATTACATAAACACATATACATAGTAGGTTAAGGAATCAAAACAATCTAAATGCATAATAGTCACAACATTATACATATGTACTAAATCCTATGGCAATTTATATACACATTTATAACTACTTATATACAAATCCATTACACCAATTCATATAAGGCTTTATCGAGAAAATCACATTTCTCGGCCTGAATCTTTCCCTTAGCACCACTACTACTATAATCTAAAAAATATAAATAACCACGAGTGAGATCAAAATCTCAATAACTAATATAATTTATTTAATGTCTATTAGCACAAATAACCATATTAAAGTAATAAAAACTAAAGGATAGCATATATATTTATCATAACATAGTTTAACTCATAACTTTTTCTCATATAAATCATTTTCACACATTCTCACACATGAGTATGATCACTTATCTATCGATCCTCCAAAGCTCCCCAATACGAAACTATAGGCTCTACTAAATTAATCACACATTGACCTAAGCACACTTTCGGTTGTAGAAATACCTAGCCAAAGGTAATCTATTCCACCTAAGAACTATGGTTTTCCTAATTTCACACTTGGGATAGAGGCGTTGTTGACTCCTAACCATACCTTAATAGGCACTAGGGAGTCATTAGATTGCTCGAATGCCCCATGATAACAGTCACAATATAATGCTATACTAGATTACGCATAGTACTAGCTTATAAAATGTTGGACTGGATATCTCATGGTGCTAACCCGACTATATAAATGTGTTCACTTATATCTCTACACACACACATCCACACATATCTTGGGTGAACTTTCACCCCCGATGATCATGCTTTTCACACACATATTTCACTATTTTTCCACAATTTAAACTATATGTATATGTGTATATATATATCAAACAAACCAGAAATCATCAACTTTTATTTTACAAATTTAATTTCATGCTAAAAAAACCATTTACACTCCTAAATCATGCATAAAACTCAAAACAATAATTTCACAATTTCATATTTACTTCTATATAGTTATAATAGCTAATCAACAAAACAAACTACATAGTTACCTCAACCCTTCTATCTAATAGAAAGGGTTACCCATGTTCCACAACCTTATTTGAGTTTCTTTCACGATTCAACTTATTGTATACAAGAATCTACACCAAATTGGCAAGCCATATTCAATTGTCTTATTGGCTAAAAGTGCCAATTATAGAAATTTAACACCTAATCACTACCACTTCCTCTATTCATACTCATTCATACGTATTATGACCAATTACCATTCAATACAAGCACTAACCTTTACCTAGTCAAATTTCTCTCATTACGCTCTCTCTAAAGTAGGTTAAATTGAGCTTAAAGCTTTAAAGCTTTATCGTTTTGACTCAACCAATCACAAAGTACTTGTTTAGTCTCAGAGGATCTTTCTATTACTATAAGGTAAGAAGCCATCTCCTTAAAACTTCTAAATTCAATTTCTCACTAGTTAAAACTAAGAGAAAATAAGGTAGAATTAGAGCTTAAGGTAGTATAAGACTTATTCGACAAGTAACAGGTTAAAAACGTTGTCCTTTCTCCTGAAATCACTTGCCCTAATAGAGAAACCTCTCTTCTCCATGCCAGGACCCTCTTTCTTTGATTTCCTTTTTATTTTCACGAGCTACACATGTCCTATTTTATCTGATTTCTATACCAATGCACTGTGACTCATGCAGCTTCAGTTGCGGTGTGTGGCATAATGAGGAAACTCCTCACTGCACTCACCCACTCTAGTTTTTAAGGCCATTCTCCTACTCATATCTGTCCACACATTATCCCAATGAGTTAAAATAAAATTTCACTATCTAGAATCTTAATCTTACATTAAATCACTAATTCATTCCATAATCAGTCATTAATGTAGGATTAGAAATTTGAGATGTTACATTTATATTAAAGGTGTGATGAGTAACTTCAAGAGTTGAGAAACATGATGGTAGACATAAGACAGATAGTGCAGGATCATGATGCAATACTAAGAGGTAGAGAATAAGAGGAGAGGGTAGAGAACCAAGGTCGACTAGTACAAGAAGAAGCACAGAGTAGACCTGGAGCATCTCAAGGTTTAGGTAATAGGCTAAAAATTATTGGCACTAATTCATCAATAGATCGAGCCTAGAAGACTTTTGCTCAATTTAACTAGCCAACTTTTGATGGTAGTATAAATGAAGGGGATACAGAATTATGGATTTAGTGACTTGATAGAACACATTTGTTACATGCTTATTTATGTAAATTAGGATCATTTATTAAGGTTTTATTAGCCAAAGTACACACACATTACATTAGATTTGAAAATTTGCCTAAGTGTCTAGGTTTAATGCATTAGGGGTATTTTGGTCTAAAAAATAAAATTTTGAGAAAATTCCTAAGAAAAATTGAAAAGAATAATTTTATGTCTAGAAGATGAGTGGTCAAATTATATTTTTTAAATTTATTTTAGTTTGAATGTAATTAAATAAAAAGTTAACCTTTTCTCAAGTTTAGTTTGACCTAGTTTTTAGTTTGTCTTTGTGTGTAAATTTTTATATAATTTCGTGCAACCTAAAACTTAGTTATTTTAATAAATTATTTCTTCTAATTTTTACTTTAATTTTGAAATTTAATTAGATTTTATAATGTTACATGTTATTTAATCAAATTATGTGATTTATGTGACATAGGTGGCATGTGACTTGTGCATCAATTAGGCAATGAAGTCAAAAGTTCATGGATTCAAAGGCTAATAGTTTGGACATGTAAGGGCTCCTATTTGGTGGTTATGTTAGCTAAAAATTGTGGACAACACAAGGGATTAATTTGACACGCATTGAAATCATCTACAAGCCAATAGAAGGGTGCCACTTTACAAGTGTGACAAGACTCACATTTTCCTTTTATTTTCCTTTCTTATTTTTTTAATTAGCTTCAGCTAATGGGGAAATGCATTGAGCATGCCATTCAGCCCTAAAAATCATATCATTCACCCATTCATTTATCTTCTACATTTTCTCTCTCTTGTTCATAGTGTTCTTCATTTTCTTTACCTTTTCTCTACACCTTCTGCACATCCAACCCCTAGTCTCCTACTTTTTACTATCAAATCCACTCAATTCCTCTACCATTCTCTTCTCCATCTATGGCCGACCCTTGCCCAAGCAACTAGAAGGAGATTTGAGCTCAATTCATTAAGGCATGGATTAACCCTCACAGCCTACTTGTGTTCTTGGAGGAAGCAAAGTACTCTTAATGTTTTCTAGCTAGATTCTCTAAATAATCCTAGGGGAGAGTTGATGAAAGAGGAGTTTTGAAGTTGTCACTTGGCTAAGCTCAATTATTTCTTCATCTTATTTTAATTTCATTAGAATACTATGACTATTATTGGTTATAGTTCAATTTGACTTTAGTTTCATAGTTGGTTGTAATTGTGTTGGAACAAAATTGTTGAGTTAAATTTCATGTCCTTTTGTGGCTGGAAATTTCATCCACTTAGTGATTTTGCATTGTAATATGTGATTTCAATTGGTGAATGTCTTGTATTGGCATAGGATGTAATTGTGTGGTGAATACTTGATGAGTTGCTTGAGTTTCATAGTCTTGAGCTTAGGTATAGCTTTGGTTGTGACAAGTGGAGATTATTTTTAACTAAAAACTTGGTTAATTATTGAGCTAAGCTAGTAATGTTACCTAAGGGGCTTGTAATTAGGACTTAGGCAATTGAATTAGTGAAGCTAGGTTACTTGACATTGTTATCTTAAGTAAAGACATTTTTCAATCAAGGAAGAGAAGTTAAATGAGCTATCATAATTATTTAGAGGCTAGTATTCTTTCATTAACAACACCTTAAGGTTCCTACTTTTGAAAAAGGAAAGTTTAATCTATTCACGTATCTAGCATTTTAATTTCTTGCCAACTAGGTAATTAGATAGTAATTAGTTAAACAAATTTCACAACTTTGGGTGACTTATTGTATTAGGTATCCTTTGATTAAGCTAAAACTATTCCTTTAGAGATGATTTAGGGTTGGCCCTATATTGTATTGAGATTAGCTTTAGTTTGATTTTGAGGGTAGAGCAACTAACTCCTATCAAAATTTTGGTGGTGTTGTTAAGGAATGTGTTAGGTTTGATTTTAATGTTGTTTAGTGCTTAATTTGCATTTTGTGTAGTTTTGAAAAATCATAAAAATTTATGTTTTATGTTTTTATTAATTTTTTTTGTATTTTTGAGTATTTTTGTTCTATTTAGAAAAATAAAAAAATTTAGTGTAATTTTCATTGGCTTAATGTAGAGTTGTCAATACTATTTTTTCAATGTCTCTATCTGAAATTGAAAAATCAACTGGGAATGCATGTGGGGGAATTTTGACTTGAAAACTTTTAATTGGAAATCTATATCTCTTAGCCTCATTTTAAAAGTGTTTTGGTCAATTTTGGATGAGGGACTTGTTCTGAGAAAGTTTTACAAGCTAGCAAGGTCTAGGGAGCCTTTACAAAGGATCCTAAAAAACCTATGGCAATTTTGAGTTCGCATATCTCTCACTCTGTGTGTCCAAATTAAATGATTCTAGTCTTATATTTATCATCATTGTCTTAGATTTGTTCCTTGTGTTTATAATTTTCTTTGATTTTTCCTTTATCTTGTTTGAAAGTTTGTTGGAAGCTCAGAAGGTCTTCTAGATGAGACCCTATTTCTCCAAAACTATAGGCCAACTTGTGAAAAATTCTGGGAATGACTGGGAAGGAATTTTGTTTTGAAATTTTTATATCGCTGCCTTGTATATCTCTTGTGTCTCTCATAAAAGTTTTAGAGGAATTTCTTGTGTAGAATGGCTACTACAAAATCCACAGTTTCACTATCTCTAGAGAGCATGTTATATGAATTCTGGAATTGTAAAAGCTTCTTGATTGAACATTTGTAACTCTCTTTCTACTTGTTTGGTGTTGTTTTTGTTTGTGTTTGATCATTTGCTTGCTATTGAGTTTAATAGAAAAAGGAAAAAAATTCCCTTGTTTTTGTGTCTTTGAATTGTTTCTTGATTTTTTGCATTTTAGCATATGTTGTCCTTTGTGTTTGTTTATCTTGAGCTTGATTTATGCATGACTTGTAGGAAACATACATCTTTTGTTTGAATTAGATCCAGAAATTGAAAATATTTTTTTGATATTTAGACAATCACAATCAATTATTCATTCTCATTTGGTTTATAATTCAACAATGGAAGGTATATTATGGCATGAACATGTGCATAATTAGGGCCATGGGAATGATAATGAACATTTATATGATGATGGCCATGTTAATGATGAATTTAAGGGCTTGCATAATCCTAGAGAGGAGAGGAGCATTAGACAATTAACTTAACCAAATTGGCATGATAACCCATACGATTTGTATGTTCCTCCTACTAATGTTCAATTTAAAATTAAACCCTCTTTGATTAATACATTGCCAAAATTTCATGGTTTACTAGGAGAGAATTACCATAGATTTTTGCATACTCTCTATTTAGTTTGTAATACTATGAAGCCTATTTGCTGATGTTCAAGCTAAGACTTTTGTTTTCTCTCTTGAAAGTTTAGAAAAGGAGTGATACTTCAACTACCCATCTTATGTCAAAGTGAGGACTTGGGCCAAGCTTAGAAGGCTCTTTTTGGATAAATTCTTTCCAAATTCCAAAGTCACCAACCTAAAGAAGCAAATCTATGGGGTCTAACAAGGAAAGGATGAGAGTCTCTATAAGTATTGGACTAGATTTCAAGGACTTTTATCTAAATGCCCACACCATTAAATATCTAGTGAGCATTTAGTCCAATATTTCTATGAGGGCTTGATTCCAAGAGACAAGGTTAACATTGATACTGCTGGTAATAGATGCTTGATTGACCTTACTTCCTTGAAGGCTTAGGAGTTGATTGACAAAATGGCCTTAAGTAGTGCTCAATACACAATAAGAGAGAAAAGGAGTGTCAACATAGTTGGTTCTTCTAAGTTTAGTGATTTATAAGTAGACTTGCTTGCCACCAAGATAGGGAGAATATTGGCTCCACAAATATCTCAAGTAAGCAATATAAGTAATTTTCAAGAACTTGTCCCTTATTCTTGTTCTTTTTGTGACTCACCTATGCATCTAAAAAGCAATTGTCTTATAAAGTATGAGTAAGTGAATGCTGTCTACAATGGGAAACAAGCTTTTGGTGAGAGGCAAGGGCAAGGTTCTTATTCAAATACTTACAACTCTTCATAGAGAGAGCAACCTAATTTCTCCTATTCAAACATAAATGTGGTTTTACAAGACAACCAACTAAGAGGAGCATATCAAAATACCTATGGTGTGAGTCTTTACCTCATGTGTCCTAAGGTAGTTCTTCCTAAAACTACAATCCAAATGGCAATTCTCTTGTACCTTCTTCTAATTCTTATAGTGAAAGGAGACTTGTGCCAATTGAGAGCTCTTCTAACTCTAATTCTTCTAGTGATGTGAATGTGTTACATAAGCAATTGAATAAGATGAATACCTTTTATAAGAACATGTATGATGGCTTAGGGAAAAAGGTAGAGAATATGGGTAAAAGTATAAGAACATGAACTCTAAAATTGATGTCCTTACTTCTTAAATGAACATGCTTGGTAGCTAATTAACTACAGCCAATGCTCAAGCTCTTACATTACATCTAACACCATTGCTAATCGTAAGCTAATCTCAATGTTATCACATTAAGGAGTGGCAAGGAGTTGGGAGAAAGAGTACAAGAATCCCAAAAAGAAGGGAAGATTGAGAACCCATCTTTAAATTCTTTAATTCATTTTAATATTTCTAGTTCTTCTTTTGCTTCTAAAGATGCATCTTATGTAAGGATGATGATGATGATGATGAGAACATTAAGGAGATCATATGTGAGTAGCCACCGTCAATGGTGGAAAAGAAGAGCTTGGCTGAAATGATGAGAAAGGAAAAGGAAGAGGAAACCGAAAGTGATGAAGCAAGAAAGGAAGATACAAAGAAGGAAGAAGTAAACCAAAATCAAGAACTCATGAAGAGACTTCCTTTCCCATAAGCACAAATTATTCTTAAGAAAATTAAAGAGAAAATTGATCAAGAGGCATATGATATCTTCCATAAAATTCATGTGAATTTACCCTTGATGGATGTTGTAAAAAACTTTCTTAAATATGCCAAAATTTTAAAGGATTGTTGAACAAACAAGAAAAAGTTTAGGCCTAATGCTAGGGTTCAATTACCCTCTTTTATGAGTGCTATAATAAAATCCCAACTCCCTATTAAGTGTGAGGACCCTGGTTCCTTCACAACTCCATGTAAATTTGGCAATACAAATTTTTCAAATGCATTGATTGATTTAGGGGCTACTATAAATGTGATGCCATTGTCTATTTACCAAGCCGTTGATTTAAATTGCATGTATAAAACACCAATGATTTGTCAATTAGCGGATAGAAGCATTAGGAGACCACATGGAACTTGTTGGTTTGTGTTAAAGGTCTATTATTTCCTGTGGATTTTTATATGCTTGATATGTCTAAGGAAGGGAATGAGGGTGACATTTTGATTCTAAGAAGGCCATTTATGAGGACTGCCTAAATATGAAAAAGGGTAATTTGACATTGAAATGTGGGGATAAGTAAATTAATTTCAACATATATAAGGCAGTGAAAAGACCCTTGGAGGATTATTCTTTACTTGGTCTTAATGCTATTGACATTTTGGTTGAAGAAGTTATTAAGTAATATGCACACACCTCACTTCGTCATGATGATTACTCTTCATTGACTCCATATGTTTCATGCTTTTGTGTTGAAAAATATGTTTGCAAAGATTGTTTAGAAACTGATGAGTTTTTGCAAGATGTGAATTTTTACTCTTATATATTGCCTGATGAGAATGAAATAGATTCTTTTTTTGATCTTATGGGCCAAGAGGAGGGTTCTCTTTCTTGTGATGTAGTTGCCAGCATAGAAGAAGTTGGAATAAGAGAATATACTCCACTTGAGCTTGATGACCAAAAGGTTCCCAAGCTATTGGAGAAAGATTCTACATAAGTAGCACTATTGGCTATGAGACATGTAGAATTATTGGAGAAGATATAGAACAAGCAAAAGAAATTATGCCACTTCAAGTGGAAGGGAAAGAACTTGTCCTTGATATTCCTAAGGAAGTTATCTCTTGTGATCTTGTATCGGATATAGAAAGACCATTATCATGTGAGGCAAAGCATCTGGATATCAAAGAAGAAAGACACTTTCAAAATTAGAGACTCCAACTTCACTTTTAAGCCACTATGATAAGGTTCTATCTCTCTAACTGTAAGCTTTTACCTAGCTTTATTTGATATATTTGATAATTGGGTATAGTTCAAGTATGGGGGAGATGAACCTAGTAGGAATATAATTTATTTGCTTGGTGTTATTTGTTTCTTTTTGTTTGTTTTGTTTGAAAAAAAAATTATGCACCACAATTTTGTTATACATTCATATTGATCTCACCTTGTTTTATTACTAGTTTATACATACATTGAGGATAATGCATGATTTAAGTATGAGGAAGAGATATAAACATGTTTTTTTTTTGCTTTAGTTTTGAATTTTTTTTGAAATAATAAAAAAATTTGTGCTTTGTTTTGTTTTCTTTGAGATTACTTAATGACCTAACTATTTGAATGGATACTTAAATGCTTGAGATGTGGTAATCTCTAGGATTGAATAGGTGTGTAGTAAACATTTATTTATCTTGAATTAATAGATCAGAGTAGCACATTACCCTAGTTGGAAGAAGCCAAATACTCATGTTTGATTAATTCCTTAGTGATGATACTGTAATAACCCATGAAATTTAGCAACATTATAATATAAAAAATTATTATATTTTATTAATTTTTGAATTAGATATATCAAAAGGGAATATTGATCTAGTGGTAATTATACTAACAATTTAATTGCTCAATGTCAAGTGCTAAGTTCAAATCTTACTAGCTTGGGAGGGAGGATTTTTTTATTGCTGACTCACAACCCTTATTGAATTACCATTTTACCCTTATATATATTTTTATAATATAAATAAATATGGAAGAGAATCAGATGGAGAGCAATCGAGAAGCTTCCTCTTTTTTTCCTATGGATGCACTTGGAGACTGATAGTGAGTGAGCTACCGACTTTGACTACTGCATCTTCTTCGATCTTCATCTTTGTGCATCGTGCATCATTATGAGAGTGTTGGAGTTTCCTTCCTTTGTCTTCCTCTATTCCAGTAAGCTGTAAGAGTGTGTTAGAAATTTCTTCCTCTGTTGTGCTGTCGTTGATCGTTGTTAGGGGGAGGACGAACTCACCTCCTTCTCACTACTAACGTCAGAAATTATGGTGGCCAAAATCCTTCCTTTCATCGCTCATCTTCACCTACTTTTCCTCTGTGCTACATTACTATGGGGTCGCTATTGTCATTTGTCTCCTCTATTCTTGCCATGGTATGGAATGCATCAGAACTTCTTTATTTTCTCCTTGTCCTTGGCCATGCAACTGAAGCTTCCTCT
The DNA here is from genome assembly GCF_029017545.1 of Prosopis cineraria. NCBI lineage: Eukaryota > Viridiplantae > Streptophyta > Magnoliopsida > Fabales > Fabaceae > Prosopis > Prosopis cineraria. Next base: position 11,757,006 of record NW_026555340.1, on the reverse strand, counting down.
TCTTCTTGGTGCTATTACTGTGAACGGAGGTGAGATCTCTAAATCCCTCCTCGGTTCTCTGTGTGTGTGCTAGAGAGATTGTTGCTGTAGTGAACATGGGCTTTAAACTCTCATTGATGGTCTTGTGCGAATGTTTGAATCACAGATATTATGATTTTTCCCTTTACTAATGCATATGTGCAAATAGAAAATGAGGGATTTAGGCAAGTTGGAATTTTCAGATAATTTGAGCTAGATGTAGTGTGGGTTTGAATTTGATTTGAGCATTATTTTAATTCGGTTGAAAGGGTGAAATTAGGAAGATTGATTATCTTAGATATTGATATTGAGGAACTTCGGAGAGGATATCAAGGAAGAAGAGGTTTGGTATTCATTTGAATTTGAATGTATACGAGATGTTTAATAAATGTTTGATAAAAGTTGGAATTAGAAATAGAGGTTTTGAAGAGAATATTTTCATTGACAAGTTTTAGACAAAATAATAGGTTGATGAATTTTATTAGTGGTATATGAAGTGGAGTTATCATTAAATAAAGTTATTCATTCTTCATATTTAGGTAATTAGAGTAGCCAAAAGGCAATTGTGAGGTGTCTGGAAGGAGCAAATTTTCATCTTGTGAGCTTTTCAAGTAAGTGGATAACGTCCCAATAACTTTTTTTAATCAAAAATTTCTTTTACTAAAATATTATGTTTTTCTGCAAATCATTAACAATAATGCAATTATTGGATATTTATTGATTAAAATTACTTTATTTTGAGAAATCAGCTTTACTAGATTTGAAATGTTATTTGATCAATTAAAACAAGTTTGAACTTTGATTATGAGAATTTTATTCCATCAAATATTGGATTGATATAAAAAATGATTCATGTGAGTTTGATTTTGAAAATAAAAACTTCATTCATTATTGATGATTTTCTCACATATTTAAAATTACATTTGAAAGGGACTTATTACAGAACGCTGGTTGCTAGTGTTAGTTTTGTTGGCACTTGGCGCGCCTTGGTCATGACTAGCTAGTTTGTTTTGTGAGCTTTGTTCTCACGTTTGTTATTCGTGGGTCTCGTACCTGTGTTTGTTTTTCATGGCATAAGCCACGTTTGGTTATTTACCTTCGTGGACTGTGTGTTCATGTTCGTTAATTATTCTAATAAGTCCCTATAATTATAAATATAATTATTTGATAATTTTATATTTCCATTGGTTTTTATTTAGGATTTTTTTTATAAATGTTCATTTATTTATGTGCTTTCTTGAAATCAAGTGATATTATCATTTGCTATGATAGTTCAATGATTTGAGATTTTATTTAAAATTTTATGGAGCTATTTTATTATGAAGTTTATCAAATTCTATGAAAATTGTTGTCTCTTTAACTTACATAACTATTTCAAACTTTTCATTTTATTTATGTTCTATTGTTTATTGTTGGGACGTTACTCGCTAGAAAATTATTTTTGGTCTCAGATATCCTAGTTGACCCATGAGAACTTATGGATGTGCTGGGTGAGGAACTAACTGAAATTTTCCTTTTGATGTAACTATAAATGCTTATGTATTTTATTTTTGGAGAAGTTTAGTTAGGTGCTTCACATAGGCTATATCTAGGGCTTTTATTTTGGTATATGCTGTTTGTTGGCTGAAAGGAGCTAAGCTCCTGATTGACATGATATTCTGTGAATATTTTTATATTGTAGAGTTTTGGAAGATTCTATTTACAGGGGAGATTCTGCCCAAATTTTTATAAAAATTTTAAAACTTTATTATAATGATCAATATTAGAAATGTTACAAATTTCAATATGAATTTGATTATATCTTTGAAATGGAATGAATTTAAGATTAGAGGCTTACGGAGATACATTTTATGGTTTACATGTCATGCCAGTTACCCTCTATTATTAGGGACATGATAGATACTCTCTAGAATTTGTTTCACTTCTTACTTAAGGCCACATTTCTTGCGCTTGTTTGATAGAAAATGAAAGACAGAATATATAAAAATAGCCAAGAGCCAAAAAGGCAAACCCATTATTTTTTATTATCCTTTGTTAGCCATTTTGAGGTTTTAGTTTGATTCTTAAAAATAAATATTCACCTTATTTTTCCAAAGGGATGCATATTACACTTTATATCTTTTTAGTATGCATTGCATGTCCAAGGTCAGGTGAGTGGATGTCTATTATCATTTTTTTATCCATTGCTTTTTATTCTCTATTGTCACACCATTATGTCCATTTCACAAAGAGTTAGGGACAACCAAAAGAAAAAGAAAAGCAAAGAAAGATTGAGAAAAAGATATAAGTGAAAATGAAAGTATCAAAGTTGCTTAAAAAAAAAAGAAACGAAAAGAAAGAAGAAAAGAAGGAGAAAAAGAAAAAGAAAATAAAATAAAGAAGTTGCCTAACTCATCTACTTCCATTTGTTTGATTATTTCTTATCATTTCTCTCCATCCTTATTATGTTAAGGTGTCTATATAAAGAAAATCATTCACCTATTCATGCATCTTCTACATCTTGTTTCTCTTGTTCATAGTATTCTTCATTTTTTCCTCATTCTCTCTACACCTTTTGCACATCTAGCCCCTATTTCTCCCACTTTTCATCATCAAATCTACTCAATTCTTCCACCATTCTCTTCTTCATCTATAGCCGACCCTAGCCCAAGCAACTAGAAGGAGATTTGAGCTCAATTCATTAAGAAGCATGGATCAACCCTCACAGCCTAGTTGTGTTCTTGGAGGAAGCAAAGTGCTCTTGATGTTTTCTAGCTAGACTCTCCATGGAATTCTAAGGGAGAGTTGAAGGAAGAGGAGTTTTGAAGTTTTCACTTAACTAAGGTTAACTATTTCTTCATCTTGTTTCAATTTCATTAGAATAATATGATTATTGTTGATTGTAGTTTAATTTGATTTTAGTTTCATGGTTGGTTGTAATTGTGAGTGTTGGAACAAGATTGTTGACTTGAATTTCATGTCCTTTTGCGGCTAGAAATTCTGTCCACTTTGTGATTTTGATTTGTAATATGTGATTTCAATTTGTGAATGTCTTATATTGGCCTAGCATGTAATTGTGTGGTGAATACTTGATGAGTTGCTTGAGTTTCACAGTTTTGAGCTTAGGTACAACTTTGGCTGTGGCAATTGGAGATGATTTTAACTAAACACTTAGTTTAAGCTAAGCTAGTGAGGTTATCTAAGGGCCTTGTAATTAAGACTTAGGGAATTGAATTAGTGAAACTAGGTTACTTGAGATTATCGTCTTAAGTAAACATATTTTTTAGCCAAGGAAGAGAAGTTAAGTGAGCTACTATAATCAATTAAAGGCTAGGATTCTTTTATTAACAATACCTTAAGGTTCCTACTTTTGAAAAAGGAAAGTTCAATCCATTCACTTAGCTAGCATTTTAATTTCTTGCCAACTAGGTAATTAGATAGTAATTAGGTAAACAATTTCTATAACTTTGGGTGATTTATTGGATTAGGTAACCTTTGATTAAGCTAAAGCCATTCTTTAGGAGATGACTTAAGGTTGACCCTATATTGCAATAGGGATAATGAACTGTGTTTGGAATAAAAAAATTTGTATTCTATTTTATTTTATTCAAATTATGAGACATTATATCACTTGTTTCCTTATATGATCCAGTGATTTTATGAAGTTTTGTTTTCTAAATTTTGTTTGTGGCTTGTTTATACAACTTGCTTAATTAATGCAATCCACAAGTGAGCCAAATGGGCAAAGGCCTAACTTACAACCTTATAGTTATCAATTATTCTCTATCTCTTAACTAACTAAGTCAAGGATAATATGAGATTAAAATAATTAAGTAATAAGTTAATTAATTTATCAAAGCGGTTACTGATATGATCAATATAAGTTGATCAGTCGATAACTAAAATAGATGAGACTTTTCCACCATCTCCATTATCTTTGAACTCTTTGTAAACTAGGGGGTCTAATAGGTTGTGAATCTGCCTACAATCAAGGTGATTGAGGAGTCATAACTTGCGATGGATTTTTTAGGTATACACGTTACTTGACTTATATCTTAATTGATTTATATGAATTGAGATACTAGAGTTAACATCAATTTTATCACATTAATAATTTTTTGTTAGTAGCTTGATCACCTCATGATATTAACTCATCATGTAAGCGTATGATGACTATGAATCTCGGTATCATAATTGAATTTGTAGATATATATCATGTGAGAATATTCATGAGAAATTATCATGAGCGCATATTTAAAAATATTTTATTCTTAAGTAAAAATAAAAATTTTTCCAATAATAAAATAAATTAGTTTTTGAAAGGTGAGTATATGAAGCTTTCATAAATCTTATTAAAATACTATTCAAAAATTATTTCTCAAAATCTTGTTACAAATAAAGAAATAAATTATCTTCATGAATAAAAAATACAAACCAATGTTGAAATTATTTTATTAAAAAAATAATAATTAACATTTTCTTTAAAATAAATATCAACAAAGAAAGACACATTTTTACCCCAAACTACATGGGTTTTAATCCTTCTAAAGGGTGCGTAGGCCTTAAAGTTTTATCATAGATTAAGTCCAACTTATAAATAAATAAAATATTTCCTTTCATTTTTTTTTACTTTATTATCTTATTAAGGATAATTAAGATATTTTTTAAGGCCATAAAAATTTATATAGTTAATTTAAGGTAACAATTCATATGAATGGGTGTTGTGGGGTGCCTACTAACTTTCTTATACACAATTAACTCCTATACCATTTTCTTTATATACAAAGCACCTGTCAAAGATGTTTCTAATATTATCCTTCAAAAATTTGGTGGTGACTCAAACATTTTTTATTTGATTTTGCTTCTTCAAAAATTCGAATTCAGGTGTGACAGTTGTGATAGAGAAACTAAATGAGAAATAAACCTCCTAGACCATAGGACTCAAGCATCTCCACACGCAAGCCCTTTGGAACCCAAAAAGCCTAGTCACAAATCTCCATCTCCGAGCCTCCAATTTGCTCTTCAAAGGTTATGGACATTGCTCACTAAGCTACTAGATGAAGAATCACACAGCTGAAGAGGAAGCAAACGGAAAATATGAGGACAAGGTTCATAGAGAAGTGATGAATTTGTATGCATTGAATTTTGGGAAAATGACCATTAGGGACCCTATAAGAATATTATTGATAATTATAGATCTTGAATTATTAAAATTTTAATAATAGTAAGTAATTCTTACTTGTCATAAATTATCTAATTTGTCGATTGGCTTGAGATTCATATTAGATTTTAGTGAATTTCTAACTAACATTGCAAAAAATTTCTAGCTATCTTTTGTTGATTTCTCAAGCGATAGCAAAAAATCATAATTAACTGGCTTATAATTCACAATTGACTTAGTAAATTTCCTATTGATGTGACAAATAATCCTAAGTGTATTAATAGATTTTTCAAGTAATTTTTGTATATATTGATAGAAAAAAAAAGTTCACAAGTAATTGGCTTGCGATTCATAACTCTTGTAAATTCTAACTAACATTACAAATAATCACAAATAATAATTTGCATAATTACAACAAAAAATCAAGATCACAATAAACTGTCTTAAATTCCTAACTGATATTACAAATAATCTTAAGTATATTTAGTAGATTTCCTATCTGACTATTCACATTTTTTTATTGCAAGTAAGAATCATAATCTATTATTAAGATTTTAATAATTTATAGTCTACGATTGTCATTAATGTTCTTATAAGGTTTCTAATTGTCATTTTCCTTTTGATATTTTTTTATTTGTTCAAGAATATGAGAGAAAATGAACAAAGATAATAGAGATGATGGGAGAGGGGGTCTCCCTTTTTCCCCTCCATTTCCCTAATCCTTGCCGTTCAAATTATTTTATTAAATAATTTTTTTAATTATAAAATTAATGAATGGTGAAAATGGAAAATAATGGAGAGTTCCTATATCCTGGTGGGGTGTTCTAAATAGAGAGAAGCATGAGAGAAGAAGACGGAGAGAATTGGACCTCAATGTGTGAATTCCAATTGAATTATCACATAGCATGAATAAATGTGTACTCCCTCTATACCTATATATAAGGTATTTTTAATCGAACCTCATATATCAATAAAGGTTTGTTATTTAGTTAAACTCACATTAAAACATAATGATTTTCTAATTTTACCCCTAATAATATTATAATTAATATTATGATGGTGGTAGAAAAAATATGTTATCAATGATCTATTCCATTTTTCAAGACAAGGATAAAATTATCTAATTACTCAAAAATATTATTGTTATCCTTTATATTTAGGGACAAAATAAGCTTTTAAAAAATACCTTATATATAGACATGGAGGGAGCATGTTGAAATGTTGATTGCAAGTGGTCAGCACGTGATTATTGGAATGAATAAAGTTGAGTAGGCGGTGGAAGAAAGACTACAAAAACAGAGGTGAATGAAGCTTTTGAATCAATCAATCCGTGGACAAGCTAAACTTGAATGTTAATTTGTGAAATAATGGATTTTGAAACCATACAAATGGTTTGGCCAAAAAAAAGAAAAGAAAAGAAAATCACACAGATGGCTAGCACATGGATTACTTGTTGTTGAGAGAAGAGAAAGAAGTGAATGAATCAAATCTGAATGCGTTGCCCAGTGGACCAATGAACGCGTCGCCCAGTGGACTATTTTATTCTTTATCCTCTTCCTTATTTTCTTTTTCTTTAACTCTAATGTACGTAGCCACTGCTCTAGGATTAATTTAATCTCCATAAATCTCCTGAAGTGGTGCCATTCAGTTTTCTTTCGTGATCAATTGATAGATGTTTTGTACATTTTATTTCAAGCCACCTACACATAAAATAATAAGATCAATGCAAAATGTATTTTAGAGAATTAAAAATAATATATAATAAAAATTGAAAAAATATGTAATAAATTTAAAAAAATTCTATAAATATACCTTTTCTCTCTAATCACAATATGACCAAATTATTTCCAAATATATCAAAATGAATGCTAAAAATCAAGATATGAAAGGTAAAAATATGTAGAATATGCAAATTATCAGTATCCCCAAAGTTTTCTCTACTTCCGCTTTTTTTTTTTTTTTTAAGGGGTGCATTGATGACTAAGTCTCCTCATTAACTCCACCCCTTTTAGAAACTTGAAGTGGGGCTTGGGTCAAAAGTTAGATTTTATCCTGAAAAATTGTACTTGGAGCAAACAGGATAGTATCTTATATTAAATATCATCAATCTCTTTTAAAAATACTTTATAATAATGACTATAAAGATTATTTTTTTCACAAATATTTGGTACAATATCAATTTTTTCAATTAATGCTCTTAACTTTTCTAACAAAATTAATGCTCTCAATATCATAATCCATTTTAATTAGTTCATTGATTTTAAAATATAAATCTTCTGAGATTTTAGCACACTGCCGATTAAGAAATACAATTAATTAATACATCAAAATATTGACCACATTACTAAATTTGCCCTAAATTGAATGCACTAAAACGTTTTCACATTACAAATAAATAAGATGTAATAGGAAAATTCTTATAAATGTCGTTATAAATGTCGCTTTTGACTTCTAAAGAAGACATATAAATATAGACATGCTTTTTTTCCTAATTATACATATTATGTAATTAATGAAGTATTTAATAAAATATTTAATCTCTCCATTTTTTATTATAAAATAAATTTTCATATATGCTTCATTATTCTTTTTTTAATAAGCAAAATCAAAAATTCTATAAGAATTTATGATATTTTTCTTAATTGTCAATCATAAAATCAATGTTTATTTTTACGTTACAAACTTGTTTCATTAATTCACTCACTTTAGTCCAAGTTATTTTAACTCCAAACTAATTATTTTTTTAAACTATGTGAAATAATAAGTATATAAAATAATATTTCAGGAATCAAATGTCATTAATAGTATTAAATTCAATTCAGTTATGAATTTATTGTGGATATGTGCAATTATTATACCCCATTGATTCTGTTATGAATTTATTCTGTTATGCTCTATAAATAATTGTCAAACATACCATTGCTTAGAACACACACACATTGGATTTTTGTTGATGCGACAGTGAAACAAACTGAGACGTTATGGCAAATGTCGTGATTGTTCGCTTTGCCTTTGTTTTGATCCTTGCACTAGCATTTGTGGTTCAAGTTGCTTATGTGAGTTTATTATTCTCTCTTTCTCTTATTTATCTTCCCATGCATGAGATTTCAAGCATATTTTGTCCTCATATACTTGTTTTTAATTAAATCAGGCATACATATTTTTGTCTATTATTTTTTGCATAATAAACTTTTTTATTAATACAATAAACATTTTACAATCCATGTGTTTTGATTTAATTAATTAAAAATATGTTAAATATATGGAATTAAGTACATAAATATTCATACCTCTTTAATTCAAGTTTTTTTTACACAATTTTTATTTTTAAATTTTTTTGTTGATTTTCGTTTTATGAAAAGTTATTCATATGTAAAAGTATCTTTAGGTACTTACATTTTATCACTTCAATCATTTTCTTAAGAATTTCTGGTATCATAAATTTATTTGCAGTGCAATTCCTCCCTTTAACATTTGAAAACAATACATTTGGTACCCTACCGTAAAAAAAAAAAAAAAGAAAAGTTATTTTTTACCATTACTTATACTAAAAAATATAGAAGATGACCTAACAAATTATAGAAATAATTCAAAAAAATTAAAAATAAGTATCATATAAGAAAATAAATACATATCCTTGTATTACAAATAAACAGAAAGTGGTAAATTCTATTTCTTACCTTTCTAAAACATCATTATATAAGTTTGACCAACTACAAGGTGATTAAAAATAATATATTTGTCTAGATAATATATTTTGTTAAAAAATATATTACCACCATTACTATCAACAATACATGTAGGCAGTTGAAAAAATAATACATTAAAATATTAATACTTCAAATTTATAAGAAAATGTATTTTTTTTTACTTTGTTTAAGCTTTAAATTAAAGGATAAAGGTATAGATTTAGTCACAAAATTAAAATTATTTTATGAGAAACATTTGATATTTTATGTTATAGGGAAGTGTAAAATAAAGTATCAATTATTTAAAATATAGTGCCCAACAACTGTCCTTAAATTGAGAGAGACACCGAGATGTTTATTTTCCTTGTGGTGCCCACATTTGTTTACATTTTATCTCTCTGACCCAAATCTCTCTTTCACCCACTCCACATGCCACTGAGCTTCTTCAGCAATATAGCTTCATCTAAAGGGCCAAAGCCATGAGAGACAACAAGAACAAAGTTGAAATCGAAAGGAGTTCACCAAGAATCTGAAACTCAATGAAGAAGGCGATTATAGCAGTAGCAGAAATCATAATCACTGCGGCGTTAATGGGTTTCCTTGTTCCCTGATTCACTCGAGCTAGCCATGAAGTAGCATATAAGTACGAGCAATATGTGTGAGTTACCTCGCTTCACCTACGGCCATAATAAGCAGCACACTTGTCATTCCCTTTGTCGTCTATATCAGAATTTTTCTGCATACATAGTGTTACAGCTAAGAGGCAGAATCTGAGAGTGGTGATCGTCATGGAGCCTACGAGGCCAAGAGGGATGTCTCTTCCAGGGTTCTTCGTCTCCTTGGCCATGGTTGAGATGGTGTCGAATCCAACATAGGTGAAGAAGATGCCATGGGTTCCAAACGGGGAGTAGTTGTTTGGGTTGGCTTTGGTAAGGTGAGATTCTTTCGAGGACTAGAGTGAAATCGTCGGCCACGAGAGAGACACAGAGAGAGAGAGAGAGAGAGAGAGAGAGAGATTTTGATCAATGAGCAGAAACGATGACGAATCTTAAGGCGGAAAAGGACGACGAAGGCTAGGGTTAGGTACAGCGACTGGTTGTGCATCTTTCCTTCCTATTCTTCTTTACCGACTATATGCATCCTTCTTCTTCCCTTTTGTCGATCGCTTTCACCAACATCTCTTCGTTTCGTCGGGGATCGTGTACCCATCCTTCGCAGATTGTGCTTCACACTTGATATCTGAGAGAAAATGGAAGCTGGGAAGAGAGACAGAGGGAGTGTGTGTAGCAGATGAAAGTTGGGTGATGCAAATGGCCATGATTGGAAAATTAACGGAGGTGTTTGGCGCTTTGTTTTAAATAATTAATTCATTTTACACTATCTTATAATATAAGATATTACGTACTCTTCAAAAAAATAATTTATTATTAAATTTACATGTTTACCCTAAATTAAAACAGTGAATGTTTACAAAATTTATGCTAGTGTAAAAAACAGATTTGTTTATAAATCTTATATTGAATTGTAAATTAACAGAGAGATGTAATTAACTTATCAAATATTTATTAAAATTGATTGTGTTTAATACACTCAATAATTATAAATATAATTTTTTTCTTATATATGTCATTTCAAACGAAATATTGAAATTAAATTGAATTTTCTTCCATACATCCACTCACATTTGTTATAATTTTTCTATATCATATAATTGCTAATTAAATATTTTTTTCCATCTCAAAATGTTCAGGCTAGCAGAGAAGGATTGTTTCATCCAGAATGTAAGTATATGTTTGGGCTAAATATGAAACATCGCTTAAATAGATTATATGGTTAGTTGGGTTGAATAATTGAAGCGTCATACTCAATATAAATGAAAGGAGCCGGCATTGAGGCTCAATAAAGGCCATAATAAGTAAACATGCTGAAATCCTGTTAGTTGTAAATTAGACCGTTGGCATGAAGATATGATCTTAAGTAATGTCGAAACCTATGCCCAAGTATCTTGATGAAATGGGTTAGTTACCAAAATGGAGAGCATGGAATAAAGACCGTGCCATGAGTTTTATGACATCTTTGATTCTTTGGCAAAACGTGCTAGGTTTCAATGAAAAGACTACCGCTACCCTGACACTATAAATAGAAGAAGAAAATACAAAAGAAATTAGTCAACACTCAATCAAAGACTCGCAATTTTATTTTCATTAGCACTCTGTAGTTTTTAGTTTTAGGTTTGTAATCTTTTCACATTTCAATAAAATCAGACACTTGTTCTACCAAAGCTTTGTATCTTTTTATATCCGAGTAAACTGTAGCAAGGGAGCTTGGAACCCTTTGTTATCAATTGAGACTCAACATCTTTAACACGCCTGGTATTTATTGTTCACACATGAATATATACTAATCAATCTCCTAAAAGTTGTTGTACGATAATATAACTAATTTCATTTATATATATTTACTAAACTGAATCTCTTAAATTTATGTAATATTACGTACATCATCAAACTCAATCTATTTTTATTTATATCTCTCTCTAAATTCGTCATGTACGTATATTCATTTTTTAATTATTACTGCAAGGAATGTGATTTATGGTTTAATTTATGCATACTAATAAAGCTTATATTTTTTAATTATTTACTCATCAGAATGTGCCAGTGCATGTGATTATCGGTGTTCAGATACTCAGCACAGGAAGGCATGTTTGACTTACTGCAATATATGTCGCCAGAAATGTTTGTGTGCGCCATCGGGAACATATGGTCACAAGGAAGAATGTCCTTGCTACAACAAATGGAAGACCAAAGAAGGAAAACCTAAGTGTCCTTAATTTTTTAGATATTTCCCTAAAACAATTATGGAATTATGAAATTATTTTAGGTGTTTATTGAAATATTGATGATCTTGTAATGCAATGACAGATCAACATCTATAAAATAAAGTTTATTTCATATGTTTTGAGTTGGCTATCGTTTTTATTTCGGTCCTTAACTTTCCATGGCAATGGATTTTCTCCTTTTAAGGTTTTAATTTTTCGCAATTAAATGAAAAAAAACAATCAACTTCTAATTAAAATCTTCTCAATCACAAGTGGAGATAGATAGATTAGAATTCTCTCACATAGTTAAACGCTAGCGTTGTAAAAAGTTATTTTTTTAACAATTTTTTTTAAAAAGGTTGAATTCTTTAAATGCCTAAACTAATCAGAAATGCAAAATCAAATACCTAATCTCTCATTGCAAAATAATCTGATGCAATGGCTAGGACAAAAGTTCATGAGAACGAAGAAATCATATACATATATATATAATAAAAGAATAAAAAACATTCTTTTATGAATAACAAGTGTCCAATTTTTCAATTACTTTGATTCTATGAAGCCACGTAAGATATTCTTCTTTCAAAATTAATTACTTTTAGTTCGTGAATATATTTAATTCTATTAAACCTTCATTACAATAACTTTGAAACTCATGTCATGATTGCTATTTAAAATTCAGTTGGTAAATCAGATTATTCCCTTTTATTCCAATAACATCCTAACTCCACAATCCATTGAGGATTCATACACATAACCGCATTGTACAATCTAATATAAAATACTATTTTAATTAATTCGAATCAATTTTAGTTGATTCAATACTTTCGATTTAGATATAATTGTGTTTGGTTATTCAGATTATTCCCTCATTCCAACTTCTTAACTCCACGATTCATGTAGGATCCGGTATTTTTGATTCATTATTTTAAATTAATTTTCAATTCATACGTATAATCGAATGTTATGATTCCTCTTTTAATTAATTTGAATAAATTGGAAGTGATTTGATTTAATTTTAAAAATTGTATTTTATTAATATAATTCCTTTTAATGACTAACCCTTTATATGCAGATTTTAAATTTATTTTTTCCTACTATAATTATTTTATTTTATTCCTTGTTTCTAATGAATAATCCTTCATTTAGTTATTTTAGACTTGCAGGCCATGTTTGGTATGTAGTATCGAGGGGTTGGGTTTGTTATTGGTATTGGGAAAGGCCCAATTTAATGTGTTTGGTATGAGACATTAAGCCATACTTGGGTTTGCTTAAACCCACAAAGATGGGATTGCTTAAACCCATCTCCCCCATGGTATTGAGAAATCAAACCTGGGTTTGTTCTATTTTATGACAAAACTACCCATGGTAATAATAATTTTCGAATAAGAGTGCCCCTGTCATATTTGCCCTAATAAACTTTGTCAGTCTCACATACCTGAGTTGCATACCTCAAACGCCATCTCCATTGTCGACTTGCTCCATCGATCTCACCAATCGCTCATCGTCGTCAGGTACTATCGCTCATCCCTCTCCTTCGTTCGTCTTTTGTGTTTCTGGGTTTTGCTTTTCCCTTTAATATATTTTTGCTTCTTCATCTTCTTCGCTCTGTCAAGTATTGTTGCTAGTGACTCTGATTGTTTCATCTGCACTCTTTATTTTTGCAGCTAGTCTTTATTTTTTTATTATTATTTAGGATAAGACGACATTCAATATTTAGGAGGGAAGGGTGTAGGTAGATGGGACATACCATTTGAAGAAAATGACACTCTAATGCATAATAAATGGATGCTTAGGAAGTTAATGGGAAAAGGGTACAATTAAAATCTACTAGTAAAAGAAAAGAACGAGTAGAAAGCAATATCGCAAAATCTGCTAACAATGGTCTTTTCTGAGATGTTTCCTTTACAGCCTTCCTACACATATGCTTCCCAACCTTCCTTTTCAGAATTAAAAAAAGAGAAAAACAATAAACACAATTATGTTTCTGCTTAGACTTCCTATTAAGCTAGTATATAAAGTACATACACACCCTTATATGATCAAGCACATTTCATGGATTTTTAGTTTTACAATTTCATAATTAGCACTTCAAGCATTGAACAAAGCACAAACAAAGAAAATAATCTCCTTTGACAAATAACTCTGGATGCATCTCCTCAAGCATATTTTCAATGCAAGATTGATCAAAAAATGTTTAGGAAATTTTTGCCCATTTTGATGTTGCATTACTATTAGTGGTATTTTATCTTTGAGATGAACTTTTATTGCTAATTAATATAGCAACAGAGTGATTGAAAGTCCTATATATTATAGAAATTTATTGACCTATTGTCCTAGTTTACTTAAAAATGATAGATAAAGTGATTGGTATTTTTTTATATGAAAATTTTTTTATAACTTTTTATAATTATTAATCAAAAGAATTTATATATTTCAGTTGTTATTATAATTTTATTGAAGAATGTTGTCATTGTAATTTATTGTTAACCATTAATTAGTTTTATTCCATTATATATGTTAAATATTAATCTTTTATATATCTATATAATTGGTACACAGTTATGGCACTATCTGAAGGAAAGAGAATACTTGTACATTTGTTTCTCTTCTGGATGAGCATGACTGAGGCAGTGTATGCATTTTGTATTTATATGTGTATGACTATCATGCCAAGGAGGCGAAGAATCAGACATGTACCTTACAAAATGGATTTTATTGCTAAGAGATCTTATCTAAAGAGAATGATGTCTAGCAGTGATGCAGCATGTTACAACTTACTTAGAATGCATAGATCAACATTTGATGTAACATCCTGAAATTTTAAGACTCAGATTTATTTTAAAAAAATAAAATATCTATAATTAAATTAAAATAAAAAATAATTTGATAGAGGTCCAGAGTTCGAATTTTACTTAGCAAAAGTTTAGTTTTATTTTATTTTTAACTATGGAAAAATTATCAAAATTGACCCGGGTTTTTATGCTATAATAAAAAATATTGGGCCCTTTCTTGTAATTTTCTCCAACATGTTTTAAGATCAGTTTTAAGAGAAAAATAGCACGCAAAAATGAAAATGAAATAAGAAAACAAAATGAAAGAAATGAACAAGAGAACGAGACGGAAGAGAGGAAGAAGAGAGGAGGAAGAGAGGAAGTTAGGCTTAGATTTAGAAGGTTTTATGACCGTTGCAAGCTCGGCTACACAATAGATAAACTCCCTACCTCAATCCTCTTCCTTTCCTCTTGGTTTTCTTCAATTTTTAGAAGAGGAAATTTTTAGGTTTTGATCCCAAAGGTTTTTTTGTTATGAGCTATGGTTTCCTTGGGTCCTAGAGAGGTTGTTTTGAGTTTTTATATAGTGCTTTAGTGTTTTGAGTGCGCAATTAGATGAAAAAGGGAGTTTTAGGGCAAAAATCAATACCCAAGGGATTGGGTTTTTCTCTTTAATGATTTAAACCTATTGATTGGGTTATAATCATGCTATTTGAAGCCAATACGATTTAAATTAAGCTTTAGTTTTCATTATAAGGGCTAATTATAAAAGTTGGTAACACTAAGTGAAGGTTTTTGGTTGATAAAAAATTATATGGTTTGAAAATTTGCCTAATGGTGGCTAATAAATGATTTTAATGGTTAAGTGGTAATATGAGAATAGTTAGTTTAATACATGGACCATTAGGATGGATTATGGTTCATTGACCTAAGTTGTGTGGTATAAGTTATAGTCTTCTTTTATGCTATTTTTCATGAAAAGTAATGTGGATCACTTATGTGTTATAGGGAATAGTTGGTGGAACTTATTGAGAAGTTAAAGAAAAAGCCCAAGTCCTATTTTGTATAAGGGAAACCCTTTTAGTACTAAAGGTTTGAGGTAATAGGAGAATTTATATTTTTTATTTCTTTGTTTAGCTATTTTTGAGTAGCTAATATTATATAGCATGCATTACATGTTTTAAACAATTGAATGCAAATAAAATGTGTTTTAGAAGGGTTTATGGGGTATTGCTTTAATAATAATGCATCTATATTTACTATCTATTTAATAATGATATTACTTATGGAAATAAGATTATTAGTATGCCTTGTGATCATAAAAAATGAAGAGTTTCACTTAGGGAAGTGTAACTAGGTTTGGTACCTTGGATAGGCTAAGGAACTACTTAAAAGATGAATTATGAGTGTTATACTACCTTGAGTGTTGAAGTGGTCAATACTCGGGAAAGGTAGAAAAGGGTAGGAGGCATAATCTCAGTGGAAGTTCGCCAATGGAGAGATGCAGTCTTGTAATATTCTATGGCTCACTGTCAGTACTCAGTGTTGCCTTCTGTATTGTGGGCTTAGTACACTAAAGTAGTTAGTGGATTGAGTGTTCGACACCTCTCAGTAGGGAAGGGAATCCAACATATGAAGTGTGAGGTTGAGTGCCTAGGCCAAGGTAGTCCTTACATAGAGAGTAAGTCAGGCTGGCTTTGGGAGGGAGTTAGCTTTGACTACTTAGGATTTGCATTGAAGGGACACAGGCAGTTCTATGGATCAGATCATGCCTTAGTTTATATTTTGTGCCTATGGAGGTACAGTGGGTGTAAGGTTTACCTACAAGCTAAAGAGTGCCAAGGGGCATTCTGTTGGTCAAGAAAGGTCATATCAACCTTTCTCATACATTCAAGCATTTTAATTAGCTAACTATATGTTTTTTTGAATCTATTAGTTATTTACTTGACTATGGCTTTCCTTATAATAAGGAATATTGATTTCTCTATTACTGAGACTATAGTTGTCTCACCCCTTTCTTTATAATATTTACAGGTCTAAGCAAAGGATCCAGTAGTGGATGGAAAAAAGAATCGAGCTAGGGTTTTTCTTGTGGATTGTAAAGATTTGTAACCCCTTTCTTTTGAGCAAGTATATTTTGATATATTTAGGTTAGAGTGCTAATAGAATGTGACTATATATATATGTGCATATGTGTAGCTTGTGTGCTTGTGTATGAATTTTTGCCGCTTGTAGACTTGTGTTTAGCAAACTTGGTTATGGTATGTGGTTTTGATGGATTCATTTGATAGACCGATTTTTCACTACAAGCAAAAGTTTATTTTGGTGTATATATATGAATATGTGTGATTCTACACACAATTGTAAAGTGATTGCATTGTGAATTGTATGCTAAGGACAAACATAGACCTTAGATAGAGAGAGTGAGTGTGTGGGCCCCATGGGGATCTTTGAGCTAAGTAAAAATGTTTAACGTGTGTATTCATATGTGAATATGATCTTTAGAATAATTTTTGGCCACTCTTGTATGATTTGTAAATTTTGGGAGCAAAGAGTCCATTTTGAAAAATGGCACTCGAGTGATTAAATTTTGATATAAGGAGTTTTTCTGTCGTTTGAATGTTCTATCAGGTACTCCTAGTCCTATGTGATGTGTCCAAAGTGTTCCTATAAGTTTGTGACCTTTAGGATGAGATTTGGATAATTTTGAAAATGATTTTTACTAAAAAACTGTACTTTTGCATCTGGGTGTCCAAATCTCAATCTGACCGTTGGATTTCTCTAAAATTTGGGTCACAAGTAAAAATTTTATAAGCTTCGTGTGGGCTTTAGAATCACATTAATCAAATACCATATACAAAAATAGTGCAGTCTGGAAGTTGGTCCAGAGATGCTATCATGACAGCTATTTAATGCTGTCATGACAGCAAAGTTGCTGAATTTGCAACATACATGAATTTTGATCCAACCATTAGATATTTTAAAATTTGGTATACTTCTCATCCCCTTTGAATGTGACATATGGACTCTGGAATCTCTCTGATCGGAGGTCGAATGATGAAATGATGCACTTTAAAAGTTAATCTAGAGGTGCTGTCATGACAGCTAAAAAGACCAAATTTGTAACATGTTCAAATTTTAATCTGACCATTTGATCTTTTAAAAAATTGGAACACTATTAATACACATTAGAAGTGACATGTGAGCTTTGAAATCACTTCAATTGGAGGCCAAACGGTGAATTGGCGACTCCCGAAAGTTTGCCCAAGAGGACTGTCATGATAGCAGATTAATGCTGTCATGAAAGCAATTAAATGCCCTTGTTTACCTAGTTTGCTTCCGTGTGCTATACCTTAATTCTTCAAACTTCTCTAAAAAAAATTAATTTAAATGTGTGTTTTGCTATTGTATAGATTATTTGGTGTTTTAAATAATTTATTTCTAAGTTAGTTTTAGGATTAACTCTTTAACCACACTTAGTTTGTTTGAATTATATGTTTTTGGATAACACTCGAGATAAGTGTTACATTTGTTAAGTTATGTTTTATGCTAACAGATGTGGGTGGTCTTAAACCTAGTAAGAACATGCTTGTAGATGAACAAGTTGCTATGTTTTTACACCTACTAGCTTATCATATGAAGAATAGAGTAATACAACATAACTTTGGTAGATCAAGAGAAACTATTAGTAGGTATTTCAACTCAGTTCTTACTAGTATGATGAGACTTGGAGATATGTTGTTGAAGAAACCAAAGCCTGTGCCTGACAAAAAGGTGGAAGTGGTTTAAGGTAAATACACATGTTATGTATTTATCATTATTTGTTAAAGACATGTGAACAATTTGTATTAACTTGTATTCTGACTTTTCTATTTTATAGAATTGTTTAGGTGCCTTAGATGGAACTCACATCAAGTTGAGAGTTCCCTTTCTTAATAAAGCAAGATATCGAAATCGGAAAGGAGAGATAACTACAAATGTATTGGGTGTTTGCTCACAAGATGGTTTCTTCATATATGTTTTGCCTGGGTGGGAAGGGTCCGCAACAATTGGACAGGTTCTTCATGATGCCATAAGTAGAAGGAATGGTTTGAGAGTTTTACAAGGTCACTATTACTTGGTTGATGCTGGGTATGCTAACTGTGAGGGATTTCTTGCACCGTATAGATGTAGTCTTATTATATTCTATGGCTTACTGTCAGTACTCAGTATTGCCTTTCATATTGTGGGCTCAGTACATTAAAGTGGTTAGTGGATTGAGTGTTCGACACCTCTCAATGGGAGAGGAACTCCAGCATATGAAGTGTGAGATTGAGTGCCTAGGCTAAGGTAGCCCTCATATGGAGAGTAAGTCAGGCTGGCTCTAGGAGGGAGTTAGCTTTGACTGCTCAGGATTCACGTTGAAAGGGCACAGGTAGTTTAGTGGATCAGATCATGCCTTGGTTTATATGTTGCGCCTGTGGAGGTACAGTGGGTACAAGGTTTACCTACAAGCTAAAGAGTGCTAGAGGGCATTCTGTTGGTCAGGAAAAGCTATATCGACCTATCTCATGCATTCAAGCATTTTAATTGATTAATTATATATTATTTTGAATCTATTATTTATTTACTTGACTATGGCTTTCCTTGTAATAAGGAATATCGATTTCTCACCCCTTTCTTTACAATATTTCCAGGTCTAGGTGAAGGAATTAGTGGAGGATGGGGAAAGGAGAAGAGCTAGGGGTTGTTTGTGAATTATAAAGAATTGAAACCCCTTTATTTTGAGCAAATCTATTGTAATGTATTTAAGATTAGGGTGCCAATAGGATGTGATTATGTATATATGTGTGTGTGAGTATGTGTGGATTGTATGGCTTGTGTATGAATTTTTGTTTGCTTGTAGACTTGTGGCTAGTAAACTTGGCTATGGTGTATGGTTTTGATGGATTTATTTAGTAGACCAAGTTTCCACTACAAACAAATATTTATTTTAGTATATATGTGATTCTATAAGCAAATGCAAAGTGGTTGCATTACAAATGGTATGCGTATATGATATTTAGAATGGTTTTTAGCCACTCTTGTGTGATTTGTGAATTTTGGGGACTTAGGGTCCATTTCGAGAAATGGCACCCGGGTGGTCAAATTTTGGTGTAAAGGGTTTTTCTATCATTTAAATATTCTATCATGTGTTTTTAGTCCTATTTGATGTGTCGAAAGTGTTTCCACAGGTTTGTGACCATTAGGATGAGATTTGGATAATTTTGAAAATGGTTTTTTTTACCAAAACACTGCACTTTACATCTGGGTGTCCAAATCTTAATCTGATCATTGGATTTCTCTAAAATTTGGGTCACAAGTAAAACTTTTTATAAGATCCATGTGGGCTTTGGAATCACATTGATCGGACACCGAACGGAGAAATGGAACACTCTGTAATTTGGTTCAGAGGAGTTATCATGACAGCAACAGTGATGATGTTGCAACATGCACGAAAATCAATCCGTCTATTGGATCCTTTCAAAATTTGGTATGAAAATAGTAATCTTTAAAAGTGACATGTAAGCTTTGGAATTGCTCCGATCAGAGGTCGGATGATGAAATGATGCACTCTGGAAGTTAGTTCGAAGGTGCTATCATGACAGCTAAAAAGCTATCATGATAGCAAAAATGACCAAACTTATAACATGTTAAATTTTTAATCCGACCGTTAGATCTTTTTAAAATTTGGTGCACTACCAATAATAATTAAAAATGATGTGTGAACTTTAAAATCACTTCGATCAGAGGTGAAATGGCAGAACGATGCCTCTCGAAAATTGGCTCGGGAGGGTTGTCATGACAGCAAATTTAATGCTGTCATGATAGCATCTTATTATCCCACTTTCATCTAGCTTACTTCCATGTGCTATAGGTAGAACCTATACATTTTTTTAAAAAGTTTTTAAATGTTTATTTTGTGATAGTGTATCTGTTTAGTAATTTAAATGATTTGTTTCCTAAGTTGGTTAGAGGATCAACTCCTTAACCATACTTAGTTTATTTAAATTATGTGATTTTTGAATAACACTCAGGGCAAGTGTTACAGTGTGTGTATATATATATAAGAGGGAATAGAGGATAGATAATTCGGTGGTTATCTCTACATTTAAGCATAATTAAAAAAATAAAGAAATACCAACTAGGGAAGTTAAAAGTTTATTAGGTGGCAATAACTTAGATTAGGTGTCATGGAATTAGAATTAAAAGAAGGAGAAATAGGTTAGGCGGCAAAATTTGTTGTTTAAGAATTCATTTTTAGTTAACAAGAAAAGAAAGACCACCATTTCAATTGCACTCATATATACCCCATTAGTCTTGTACTCTTTTATATCATTTCCTTACTTTTGCAAACAAAATCGAGAGAGTGAGAGCGTGAAAAGAGTTGAGTAGATTGCAGGAAGAAGAAAAGAAGAAGCCAAAGAGTAAGTGATTAGGGATAACAAGTAGGAGGGAATATTGTCAAGCTAGAGAATTTAAGGTAGCAGAACTTATATTTACTTTAGTGTGTAAATTTGGTTCTGTATGTGTTAGATAGCTTAATGTTAATGAATGCTACATATATGTAAATGATATATTTTAAATGCAGTAACTTGATTTCCAAAATGCAAAGCTGGAACATATCTCTTTTTCGTGCCATAATTCTATGCTAGTGGATATTTGTGTATAGAGTTGAAGGTTTGTTTGTGAATTAAAATATGTGGACCAAATATATATATATATATATATCTTTAGTAAGTGTATGTTTTGCTACTAAGATTTTCATAATCTCATACCCCAAAATTTACTGACCATGTCAGGGCCCAGCTCAAGCAAAGACAAAGAAAAAGCTAATAAAGTTTGAAATTTATGGACTTATCCTAAATAGTTTTGTGTAATTATTAGGGTGTGTGTGTTTAAGTTTGGCTTATAAACTTCTGAACATTGCAATTGTAATATGAGATGATGTGTTTTTGGACTATGTTGAATTATTTTGGACTGGTATGTAATGGCCAAAAACCCAAAAAGTCAACCTAGTTTTAAATAAATGATTTTGTAAGTTGAAAATGTGTATATTTCCTATAATAGAGTTTTTGTATTAGTATTAATGTTAGAAAACCATAAAATTTTATCACTAGTTAATAGATGTTTTAAGCTTTCAAATGATACCTAGACTACGTTATTTGAATTAGTAAATATTGAGTTATGATTTTTCAAATATACAAGTCTAGAAATAAGATTGAAGTGTTAGGTCTAGAATAGATATCAGGAGTCAATGTAAAAATTGTATTAATTAGGCCATGTAAAATTCAAATAAATATTTTCCTAATATATTAGACTTATCCAGCTTTCAAACAAATCAAAAATCACATAAAAACGAGTTTTCTAGAATTAATGGTGAATTTTTCAAAGTTTACATAGAAATTCTAAAAGAAACTAAGTGTCCAAACTAAGTAATTAACTTGCACGAATTAATTGTATGAATTAGGCTAAGTTATGTTTAGTTTAATATTTTTCTTTTATTCTGGAAAGCCCAAGATCATATTATTTGGATCTCTACAACCTTAGATATTAATTTTCCAAGTGAAGGTATAAAGTCTGGATCTAGGATAATAGACAAACCTAGGTGTTATTAAGAAATAAGTAAGCAGTGGCAAATGTACAGGTCCAAGCCCATTTACATGATTATGTTTTCTAGCTAAATCATAGGCATTTCATTTGAATGACATGGCGTGTAGTACATATGCCATGGCGTGTGGCACAGAGCCACATACCCTAACTCTTTGTACCATGCACCATGACATGTGACACTATGCGCCACGGTGCATCAGTCTGAATTTTCTGCTGTTATTTGACAACAAAAATGATGAACTTCTAGTGTGCGCCATTTTCACATACCATGTCCTATCAGAGTGATTCAAGCACCCACACGAAGCTTATGTCATAAGCTAGCTAATGAAACAGTTTGGACACAATCTAACGAATTGATCACAATTTGGACATTTAGGTGTATTAAGTCACATTTTTTGAAAAATGTGCACACCTAAGTGCTTAAATCGATCTTTTTCTCTCATTAGACCACACAAGGCCTTGAACTAAGTCTAAAAGGACCCAATATACCTATTTAACCATAATATATCACAACCATACATGTATATTGAAATTTGACCCTTCAACGGTCAATTTTCACATTCCATAAACTTTTACATTCTGCCATCACTTGGCACAACATGGCCCTCTTGGCCTGTTACTCTGTCACATATCCACACACATCATATTTTCTACTCAATCTTATCCCTAAACTACTTATTTCATCATAATTTCACATATGTGCTTAAGATTCACTGTTATCACTACATTTTCCACTCGAACTCATGTAATGCCCTCATTGACATTACCATATGCTCCACTACAAATTCACTAATTACTATGAATATTTGATTTGAAATTGTTGAAAACATTGGGATCTCAATAAAAGATTTTCAGAAAATATTTTTATAATCACTTTTGTTATTCAATCCCATACACAATTTCATACACAGCAGAAGCATTTAGACTTGGTGCATCAAAGGTCGAGAAAACATATGCATCACTTAAAATTAAAATGAAAATTTGCACCGTGCGCCGTGACTCATGCCACATGTGCCATGGCATGTAGCACAGAAGCCATAGTTACTCGCTCTGTGCCATGTGCCCCGGCATGTGAGTACATGCATCGCGGCGCACACACCTAAATTTGCTATCAAATGACAGTTTCTAATATAAAATTCAGATGCGTGCCATTTCCACATACGAAGTCCGATTAAGATGGTTCAAGCACCCACACGAAGCTTGTTTTGAAATCTAACTAATGACACTGTTTTCATCCCAACCCAATATTTCTATCAAAATTGGACACTAAAGTGTACTTTGACCAATTTCAATCAAAATTCTATCACTTAAGTATCTCAATTCGAAACCAATTGTCACTAGCCACTTTATGGGTACGACCAAGTCCAAATAGACAAAACACACCTAATTGACCATATACATGCATAATATAACACACATACACAAATTTGGCCTATTAATTGCCCATTTCTTCCTTTGGGCTAAATTCACATTTCATTTCTTTAATATCATATATGGCCGAAACATTACCAATAATCTCCACCAATCTCTTATTCACACATAATTATATCCATCCACTAGCTCATTCAGTCATTTCACCTTTTACACATATACAAGGGCTAAGGAGTTCAAAATCATAAAAGAACATACCACAATCAAATCGTATGCACATGTACGAATCCTATGGCAACTTATATATATACAAGACTAATATTAACCAAATTCATTATATCATATCTTACAAAGATTTAGACAAGAGATGTCAACTCAGCCTATATCCTTTCCCTTTGACATACTAGTATCAGAACTTAAAAAATGTAAACAACTATAGGTGAGATAAAAATCTCAGTAACCAAATATAGCTCATTAAATGTCTATTACCACAAATAACCATACCAAAGTAACTGAAAGCATTATATAGCACATATATACAACATATCAATACTAAATTATCATTTTTGCATATAAATCACATTTCAAAGACTTTTCAACTACAGCATAATCAACTATCCACCAATCCTCCAAAGCTCCTCGACACAAAACCATAGGCTCTTATGGATCAACCACTTATTAACCTAAGCTCACTTTTAGTGGTAGAAATACCTGGCGAAAGGTAATATAATCCACCTACAAACTATGGTTTCCCTCTTCACACACTTGTGATAGAGGTGTCGTTGACTCCTAACCGCACCCTAACGGGCACTAAGGAGTTTCCAGTCTACCCAAATATCCCATGGTAATAGTCCCATAATATGCTATACTAGATTACCTATGGTAACAGCCCGTATAATGCTGCACTGGATGTCCTATGGTACTAGCCCGACCATATGGATTTTTCACTCACATATCTCCATACACACACAACCCTATATATCCTGGGTGAACTCTCACCCCTTATGATCATGCTCTTTCATAACTTTCACTACTTATACACCTTTCCACAACATATATATATACTTTCACATTATATATATATATATATATTTATTAAAATCAATAACTTTTCAAATTCATTTCATAATCTAGAGTTCATGCTAAAACTCATAAATTCACAATTTAACATTTGACATTTACTTCTACACAGTTATAATAGTTAATAACCATAATAAACTATATGGTTACCTCAACCCTTCTATTTGATAGAAAGGGTTACCTATGTAACTTCAATCCTATTTAAGCTCCTTTCTCGTAACTCGTGCATCATACACTATAATCTACATAGAATTGGTATTCAGAGTCAATTTCTCTATTGGCCAAAAGTGCCAATTATCACATTTAAGCACTTAATCACTATTAAATCCACATTTCACACTCGATTATGCATATTACCACTAATCATCCTTCATTTCAAGCTTTAACATTTTCTAGAAATTTTTCTCTCTTTACTCTCTCTCTGAAATTAGGGTAATTCTTGCCTAAAGCTTCAAAACTTTATCATTTTGATTTAAACTAATTACAAAGTACTAGTTTAGCTCCAAGGAACCATTTTATTACTATTAGGTAAGAAATCAACTCATTAAAACTTCCGAATTCACTTTCTCATTAGTTAAAACTAAGAGAAAATAGGGTAAATTTAGATGTCAAGGTAGTATGTGACTTACTCGATAAGTAACGAGTCAGAAACACCATCCTTGCTCCTGATTTTGGTTGCCCTAACATACCCTTAGCTCTTCTCCACATCTGATCTCTTCTCTCGTGCTCTCCCTTTTGTTTTCCACGAGCTGAACACATCTTATTAATCTAATTTCTGGTCCATGCACCGCAGTGCATCTACCACTCGGCATGGCACGTGGCATTTCATTTGAATGAGAATAAATCAAGTTATATAGTCTTTAAAATAATAATAATATAATGAAATCTGAAAAGAAAATAAAATAAATTTTCCTAAGCTCATGGAACAAATTATAAGGGATATTATACATAACCTAGTTTTATTATTTGTCCCTTATAAAGGAATTGTAAGTTTGTAATACGATAATACAAGAATCCACTCAATTTAATATTTATAGACTTAGTTAAGATTATTTCTCAAAATTGTTTAGAAAGTTTTAAAGAAATTATGAATAGTATCATATGATATAATAATTAATTTTTAATGTAACTGATTCATATATAGCTTAAAATTATTTTCTATTTAGTCTAGAAATGTAAATAATGCCTTTAGAAATGAGATGTGACATTAATAGATTGCATTACTTGTGTGATGGCTTATGAGAAATGTGCCATAAGATAGAGTGGCAGCTAGATGTGATAGAGAGGTAGATACTGAGAGGAGGCGAGATAGTATGGGGAGATTCTCATTCCCTTTATGTCCGACTGGTAGAATTTTGAAGAAGCCTGGGTTTAGTTTTGGTAGTTCTAGCTCTTCGAGAAGGAGAAGTTTTAGTAGAGGATCCCAGTCTTGACCTGTGCAAAGAAGGTGAATGCAGATAAGTGGGGGGTATGAGAATTAAACCTCCACAATTTTCAAGGCAAGCATCAAATGTTCTAGTTCTGACTCTAAATACTGGAAGGATGCCTCAGTGTAAAATATACGACTGACCTCATCCAGGAAGATGTTGGGCTTGCTTTAATTATGGCAAGTCAGGACATATAGCGAGATAGAGCTCGAAGGGTAGAGTTGAAGGACTGAGTAGAGAACTGCAATTCCTTGCTAAGTATTTGCAGTCATGCAGGAAGAGGCTAGAGCGTCTCTAAACTTGATCAAAAGTATGATTTTTGTTTGTGATCTCTGAGTAAAGGCATTGTTTGATTTGAGTGTCACTCATTCCTTTGTGTTTGAGGAGTATGTGGATAGATTGAATTTGTCATTGCAAGAGTTGCCTGTGCTCATTAGAGTGACGATGCCTTTTGGATAGTCTAGTATCACTTGTAAAGCTTGTCAAAGTATGGAGATTCAATTTGACGATATAGTTTCTAAGATCAATTTTATTTGTGTTCTTATGAAAGGAATAGATGTGATCATTGGCATGGATTGGTTAGCAATGAATAATGCTATGCTTAATTGTGCCAAAAAGGTAATTTTACTACCGATGTTGTCTGCAGCGATAACTATTTCTAAGCAGCCTAAGTTGTTACCAGTAGTTAGTGCTAAAAAGTTAATCCGACAAGGTAGTGATGTATATATGGTATTCTTTGTAGCTAGTATGGTGTAAGATAGTGGAATCAAGAAGATTAGGGTAGTAAGTTTTTAGAGGTATTTTCCAATAAAGTGATTGGATTACCTCCTAGAAGAGAAGTAGAGTTCTCTATTGATGTAGTTCTTAAAATCGAACTAATATTAAAGGCCCCTTATAAAATGTCGCTGTTAGAATTGGCTAAGTTAAAGAAGTAGATTGAAGACTTGCTAGACAAAAGATTCATAAGACCAAGTGTATCACCTTGGGGATTGCCAATGTTGTTTATGAGAAAGAAGGATGATAGTTTGCATCTTTGCATCAACGATTGACAGTTAAACAAGGTAAATATAAAGAACAAGTATCCTTTCCTAGGGATAGATGATCTTTTCAATCAATTAGCTAGTGCTTCAGTCTTCTCTAAGATAGATTTGAGGTTAGGGTACCATCAATCAAGATTTAGTGCTATGGATGTACCTAAGATAGTTTTCAAAATTCGATAAGGCCATTATAAGTTTTTGGTTATGCCATTTGGTTTGACCAATGTGCCTATAGTGTTCATGGACTATATGAATCATATATTTAAGTTGTACTTGGATTAGTTTGTAGTGGTCTTTATAAACGACATCCTGATCTATTTTAAGAATGAGGAGCAACATATGAAGTATTTGAAGACGATGCTTTAGATTATAAAAGATAAGAAGTTGTATGCCAAACTCAATAACTGTGAGTTTTGGCAAAGAGAGGTCTAATTTTTAGGACACGTGGTATCTGTAGATATAATTTTTATGGATCTACATAAGTTTGATGCAGTATTAAAGTGGGAGCATCCTAGTTCAATCACAGAGATACATAGTTTCTGGGATTAGCTAGGTATTATCAATAATTTATTTAGGGATTTTCCCAGATAGCTTCTTCTTTGACTAAACTAATATGGAAAGATCAGCCTTATATTTGGGATGATCGGTGTGAAATGGCATTTCCACATCTGAAAGAGAAGTTAGCAACAACACCGATGTTGATTATTCCTAATCTAAGGTTACCTTGTAAAGTGTACACAGATGCATCGTTGAGAGGTCTTAAATGCGTCTGGATACAAGACAGTCGGGTTGTAGCTTATGCTATATGATAGTTGAGACCACATGAAGAGAACTATTCTACACATGACTTAAAGCTCGCAGCAATAGTGTTTACTCTAAAGATTTAGTGCCATTACCTGTATAGTGCAGTGTTTACGGTGTTTAGCAACTATAAGAGTTTGAAATACCTGGTGGATAAGAAGGAGTTCAATATGAGGTAGAGGAGATGGATGAAGCTTCTTAAGGATTATAATTTTGAATTGAAATACCATCTAGGTAAAACTAATGTGTTAGCTGATGCCTTGAGTTAAAAGACTTTGCATGTGGCAAGCCTTATGGTTAAGGAGTATAGATTGATGGAATTATTTGTTGAGTCATAGCAGGATGCACCATTGAAGGCATTAGTTGGTGCTTATTTTACAAAGGTCAGTAATGATTTCTAGAAGAAGTTGAGAATGGCACAACTAGAAGATGAAAATCTTCTGATGATTATAAAAGAAAAGCGAATCAAGCCATTGATTTTAGTTTCAATGGTGATGGATTTGTCGTCTATTAAGATAGAATTTGTGTGCCTGATGATCTAGATCTGAGGAAAGTCATCTTGAATAAAGCTCATTATAGTAAGTAAACGATCTATCTAAGAGCTACAAAGATGTACCAAGATATAAGGCGGTATTGGTGGTGGCCTGGTATGAAGAGAGATGTTATAGAGTTTGTGACTCGGTGTTTGACCTATCAGTAGTAAATATGTGTTTTTGGTTAAATTGGACCAAGTAATTAATTTGTGCCAAATGTATTCAAATTGGCATATTAAGTGTGTGAGTTGAGAAAAGAAACTTGTGGCCCATTTTCCAACTTGATTTTCCTAGTTATAATGCATGTAATAGATGAGATAGATGTCTATGATTTATTTTCACTGCGTATTCTCTGATGCATTATGGCCATGTTTGGTATGTAGTATTGAGGGGTTGGGTTTGACATTGGTATTGGGAAGGCCCAATTTAATGTGTTTGGTATGAGATATTAAGTCATACTTGGGTTTGCTTAAACCCACTCAGATGGGATTGCTTAAACCTATCTCTCCTATGGTATTGAGAAATCAAACCTAGGTTTGTTATATTTTATGACAAAACTACCCATGGTAATAATAATTTTTAGACAAGAGTGCCCCTATCATATTTTCCCTAATAAACTTTGTCTGTCTCGCATACCTGAGTCAGATACCTCAGATGCCATCTCTATTTTTGACTTGCACCATCGATCTCACCTATCGCTCGTCCATCTCCTTCATCCTGCCGTTAGGTACTATCACTTATCCATCTCCTTCATCCATCTTCTGTGTTTTTGGGTTTTTCTTTTCCCTTTAATATATTTTTTTTCTTCATCTTCACTCCGTCAAGTATTGTTGCTACTGATTCTGATTGTTTCATCTGTACTCTTCATTTTTCCAGCTAGTCTTCACTTTTTTCTTATTATCTAGGATAAGATGACATTCAAGGGAAAGGTGCGGGTAGAAGGGACATACCATTTGAAGAAAATGACACTCTAATGCATAAGAAATGGATGCTTAAGAAGTTAATGGGAAAACAGTGGTCTTTCTGATAACAGTGGTAGAAAGCAATATCATGACAGTGGTCTTTCTATTAATAGTGGTCTCACTACCAAAAGAAAAGAAAGGGTAGAAAGCAATATCACAAAATCTACTAATAGTGGTCTTTCTGATATGTTTGCTTTACAGCCTTCCTATGCATATGCTCCTCAACCTTCCTTTTCAGAATTAAAAAAAGAGAAAAATAATAAACACAATTATGTTTCTGCTTAGACTTCCTATTAAGCTAGTATATAAAGTACATACACACCCTTATATGATCAAGCACATTTCTTGGATTTTCAATTTTAGAATTTCATAATCAGCACTTCAAGTGATGAACAAAGCACAAATAAAGAAAATAATCTCCTTTGACAAATAACTCTGGATGCATCTCCTTAAGCATATTTTCAATGCAAGATTGATAAAAAAATGTTTAGGAAATTTTTGCCTATTTTGATGCTGCATTAGTATTAGTGGTATTTTATCTTTGAGATGAACTTTTATTGTTAATTAATAAGGCAATAGAGTGATTGAAAATCCTATATATTATAGAAATTCATTGACCTATTATCCTAGTTTACTTAAAAATGATAGATAAAGTTATTGGTATTTTTTTTATATGAAATTTTTTTTATAACTTTTTATAATTATCAATCAAAAGAATTTATATATTTTAGTTGTTATTATAATTTTATTGAAGAATGTTGTCATTGTGATTTAGTGTTAACCATTAATTAGTTTTATTCCATTATATATGTTAGATATTAATCTTTTATATATCTGTAAAATTGGTACATAGTTATGGCACTATCTGAAGAAAAGAGAATACTTTTATGTTTGTTTCTCTTCTGGATGAGCATGACTAAGGCAGTGTATGCGTTTTGTATTTGTATGTGTATGACTATCATGCTAAGGAGGGGAAGAATCAGACATGTACCTTACAAAATGGATTTTATTGCTAAGAGATCTTATCTAAAGAGAATGATGTCTAGCAGTGATGTAGCATGTTACAACTTACTTAGAATGCATAGATCAACATTTGATAAGTTATATGTTCTATGCTAACGGATGTGGGTGGTCTTAAACCTAGTAAGAACATGTTTGTAGATGAACAAGTTACCATGTTTTTACACATACTAGCTCATCATGTAAAGAATAGAGTAACACAACATAACTTTGATAGATCAGGAGAAACTATTAGTAAGTATTTCAACTTAATTCTTACTAGTATGATGAGACTTGGAGATATGTTATTAAAGAAACTAGAGCCTGTGCCCGAGGACTCTAACGATAAAAGGTGGAAGTGGTTTGAGGCAAATACACATGATGTATTTATCATTATTTGTTAAAGACATGTGAATAATTTATGTTAACTTGTATTCGACTTTGCTATTTTACAGAATTGTTTAGGTGCCTTGGATGGAACTCACATCAAGTTGAGAGTTCCTTCTCTTGATAGGCAAGATATCGAAATAGGAAATGAGATAAATATAAATGTATTGGGTGTTTGCTCACAAGATGGTTTCTTCATATATGTTTTGCCTGGGTGGGAAGGGTTCGCAATAGATGGACGGGTTCTTCATGATGCCATAAGTAGAAGGAATGGTTTGAGAGTTCCACGAGGTTACTATTACTTGGTTGATGCTGGGTATACCAACTGTGAGGGATTTCTTGCACCATATAAGGGCAAAGATACCACTTAAGTGAATGGAGAGAAGGGCAACATCCTAGAAGTACACAAGAGTGCTTTCATATGAGACACTCTTTTCCATGAGATGTAATTGAACGATGCTTTGGCATTTTAAAGTTAAGGTGGGCTATTCTGAGAAGCTCATTATTTTATCCTGTTCGAATGCAGAACCGAGTTATAATTTCTTGTTGTCTCCTACATAACTTAATTTGACAAGAAGGTGTGGATCTACTTGAAAATGAAGTTCAAGAAATGGGTGTTGATGTGGACGGCATGGAAAATACTCCAATTCAAAACATGGATGCTTCTGATGAATGGGCTACCTTTAGGAATACTCTTGCTAATGAAATGTTCACTGCTTTTGCTTCTAATAGTACATTTAGATGAATTAGTTATTTCATTTGAATATTATTGTTTGTTTGAATATGTTAGTTTCCTTTGTTTGTTTGAGTGTGGTGTATGGTATGATAGAACATGAATTATTGTCATGTCCTTAATAATACATGGTTTATTCCTTAATAATAATATATTCTTATATTGTTATTTATGTTATTGTCAAGTTCTAACATTTTCTTCTTATAGTTGAACAAACATGTCAAGCAAGTCTGGAAAGTTGGATAAGCACATGTGGACACCTGAAGAGGATGAGTTGCTAATCCAGTGCATGATGGCACTACATGATAAGGGTGAACTTGTCTCTGACAATGGTTTAAGACCACGTGTGTTGAATACTTTGAAGGATATGCTTGACGGTTTGATACCTGGAAGTAGTATTAAGGCCCATCCCCACATCCAGTCTAGGGTTAAAAAGTTAAAAATTAACTATGGTGTGGTTTCTGATCTTCTTAATTTATCTGGTTTTAGTTGGGACGTTGAAAAGAAATGTGTGACAACTCCTAAGTCTGTTTGGGATGAATATGTTAAGGTAAATTTTTTTATTGATTTGGATCTGTTTCTGCTGTTAAATTCTATTTTTGGTTTTGCATCTAGTTTCTATTAGTGTCAGTTTTTGGTTTTTTCTAATAGCTTCTGGTTCTACATTTAATTTCTATTCATTTCTTGTTAAACACTTCTGTTATTTTTTGGTTTTTAACTGCTGTTGTTAAATTTTGTTTTTGGTATTTTATTTCTGTTAGTTTCTAATTTTTAATTGCGACTATTAAATTCTGTCTTTGGTTTTTTATTTCTGTTAGTTTCTAGTTTTTAATTGCTGCTGTTAAATTCTGTCTCTCTCTGGTTTTTTTATTTCTGTCAGTTGCTAGTTTTTAATTGCTGCTGTTAAATTCTATCTATCTCTGGTTTTTTATTTCTGTTAGTTTCTGATTTTTAATTGCTATTGTTAAATTTTGTCTATCTTTGGTTTTTTTGTTTTTTGTCAATTTTTGGTTTTTAATTACTACTGTTAAATTCTATCTCTATTTTTTATTTCTATTAATTTCAGTTAATTTCTAGATTTCAATTGTTGTAGTTTTTCTTCTAGTTTTTACTACTGTTTCTATTATTTAATTTCACTTGTAGGTGAACAAGGAGACTGCAAAGTGGAGGAATAGGACTTTCCCTCATTATGATGAGCTGTCCAATATTTTTGGGAAGGATAGGGCAACTGGAAAAGATGCTCAAGTATGTGAAGATGTTCTTGAAGAGATTCATGATCAAGATGATTATACTTCGCCTATAGAAAACACTCCTATTAAGCACATTCCAACTGAATCTTACATGAATGTATCACATGGGAATACTTCCCCACAAGAGAACTCTCCAACTGAGGTGTCCCCGTCTGATGCAATTTCAGGTGCAAAAAATAGGAAGCGAAATAGCAATGAAGATCAACCTTCCATACTTGAAGGCATGAAAATGGTTGTTCAAACATTAGCTAATGGATTAAAGGAGTCATTTGAGCGTTTGGGCATGCATCTTGATAGAGTTGAATGTGAAAAATGCATTGATGGCATGAGGTCATCTCTCCTCGTTGAGTTGAAGAAGGTTGAAGGACTTTCCCACCAAGAACGTCTTAAGGCATATGTGAAGATTATTGGTTATGAGAATATGCTGATTGGCTTTTACTCCATACCTGAAGAGGACAAGGCTGATGTGATTCACGAAATGATAGCATAGGTTATTATTGGTG
Organism: Prosopis cineraria; assembly: GCF_029017545.1. Lineage (NCBI taxonomy): Eukaryota > Viridiplantae > Streptophyta > Magnoliopsida > Fabales > Fabaceae > Prosopis > Prosopis cineraria. The sequence continues at coordinate 11,723,849 of NW_026555340.1, read as the reverse complement.
ACTCAATATTTTGGTGTAAGATAATCTTTCAGATGTAATGTTGTGTTTGGATATTTAATTTTTTGTGTTAGATATGGCATACCTTACTTGGGTGCCTAGACATATGAGCAATACCATTAATTGTATTTTATTTCAAAGTAAGATACAGAGTATCTTTCTTTCTTGAACTTATTAATTATAAATATATACAATTGATTGTATATCTTACATGATTATGGGAATATAGTAGGAAATTATACACTTCTTTTCCTTTTTGAAAAATTTATTTACCTTTTCATAAAGAGAGAATTGCATTCGAAATTAAGGATTGATTCTTTAACTTCTACGTATCACTCCTCACTAATATTTTAATAACCATATTTCAGCATGGTACCATGATTATGGGAATATTGTAAATGCATATGGTATTTTTTTATAAATGCATCTGAAAGTGTAGTATATCCATGCAACCTATGTAGTTATTTTTGGGGGTTGTCAATATTATGTAAATGCATGGATGATGATGCTTGTACACTTGCTCTACATATTCAAGTTGTAAATACTAGTATAAGCCCTGTTGACAGTGAATGAATAGGCAGTTGTCATTCCCCCTACCCAACTTGTCATCCCCCCTTTCCTAGTTGTCATTCCCCCTTGTCCAGTTGTTAACGATAATTGTCTAAATTAAAAAGGCCTTGTTATACCTAGAACATAGTAAGTTGTGAATGCACCTCACCTAGTTGTCATTCTCCCTACCCAACTTGTCATTCACCCTTTCCCTATTGTCGTTCCTCCTTTTCCAATTGTTAACGATAATTGTTCTAATTAAAAAGGCCTTGTTATACTTAGAACACAGTGAGTTGTGAATGCACCTCACCTAATTGTCATTCTCCCTACTGAACTTGGCATTCCCCTTTGCCCAATTGTTAATGATAATTGTTCAAATTAAAAAGGCCTTATTATACTTTGAAAATAGTGAGTTGTGAATGCACCTCACCTAGTTGTCATTTTCCCTACCCAACTTGTCATTTTCCCCCTCTTTCCCTGTTGTCATTCCCCTTTGCCCAGTTGTTAACAATTATTTTTCCAATTAAAAGTTTCAACCACTGAACACCATGACAGAAGCATTAAAAATAGTAATGACTATTGAAATTAGCATTTACAAAGTGAAATATTCACAATTATAGCTTTTACAAAGGTGATGACACTGTATAATCAAGTAAGTACAACCACTGTACATTTACAAAGCAAGAACATTTACAAAGTGCAATTTCACAGTTAGCTCTACCCTGATTTTATCCTAAATGATATGCATAGCTTGAGTAGCCCTTCTATCTTCTCTTCTTGTCCTTGTGGGGTCCTGATAATATAGACATCGCAGTGGGTTCCTTCTCATTATTGTGATGATTGACAAGCCACCACAATAATTTGACCTTCATATGTCGAAGGTCATCCTGCAGGAACAAAAGAGTCACATTAGAAATATCATGGGTTTATAAAAGAGCCACAAGACATTTGTACGTCTGAGTATTCTGGCATCACATAATTGTCCTCATCCAAGTAAGTATTGTCCCAAGACTATAACCATGTGATGATGTGTACACCACACAAATGACTACAATCAAAATTTATGACAAAAGTACTAAATCAGACAACTTAATAACAACCACAGCAAATTGAAACATAAGCTAAATCCATCAACTAAATAACACTCACGTATCCTTTTGCACTCAAACTTTAAGCCAAATTACATCTGGCTTCATGTCATCGCTAAATAAATCTAGTTTAACAGCCATGAGTATTTGGTGAAAGCAGTCCCTTTACACAAAAGTTAACAATGTCTATTAACAACTATGCATAAGGAAATGACAAGTCAATATGAAGTGATTGACAAGTACAGACATACACAAGCCTGTGTTAGCTTTTTCTTCACATCCGCTTGTTCTTTTTTTCCTCTTCTTCCCAGCAAGCTTCTTGCCCTTTCTAATATTCTCATCCTCTTTCTTTCTTTGCTCATACTCAGAAATACTCACCAATGAATTCAAGACATAGAAGTTTTTTATCTTGGTCTCGAAGACATAGCACCACCAATGGCCAACAAATAGGGCAGAACAAAAGATGAAGTCATAATCTCCAATATTATATCCCAGTTACTTAGGCAGTATCTCTTTGCTATTAATAAAGTATAATAAAGAGTCTTCCAAATATGAACCAAGAGAGAGACATGGCCAATCACCACTAAAAGTTCCCATCGATCTATTCAATCGATCCGTAATGAGTTATCTTGTTTTGCTGAAGTTATATGCCATTGCCACTCCTTATAAATCACCTCTCCTAATAGTAAACCCCATTTTTGTTGGATGTATTATTTCCAAAGATCATCAGCTGAGCATCTCTTCCTCAAGATCACACATACTTCCAACATTATACACAATTTTGAAGGTGAAAGATGTTTTAGAATGCAGTCCAAGCTTGATTCTGGCAAATCCAAAAGGCAAACATTGCTTGCCTTTTTATTCTCCATGAGATGCAACTTCTCTCAAAGCGAGTTTCTAAGAGACTATAGCATGTAAAGGGGAGAAAGAACATAATACGGAATTGAATCACAACCCTTGCATTCTTTCAAAGCTTTTAACGAATAAAGAATATACTTTAAATTTTGTCTTCCTTATTTACAATTCACAACTATAGCTAATGCATTCAATTGAGAAGTGTAATCATCAAGTTATATGAAATATAAAATATTAGGAGTCCTAATTCTCTTAGTGTATAAAAGAACATTGCAGTTCACTTTAGACTATTCTTTTAACTTTTTCTTGCAATAGATATATTCACTTATATATCTTTTGTGTTCATTTTTGACTTTTTGTATCATTTCTCTCTATATTTTAATGTGGCTTGAGTGTTAAAAGGATAATTACAGACCCCAAGAAATTTTTAAATTATTATTTCTCTAACTGTATATGACTAAATGGCATGGAATAAAATATCTAGCTAATTAATAATAAAAATTAACATAAAAAATTGAAAATTCATATTTTAGCGTGAGTTGGAGAAAGATGTTCCAAGATTGAGTTTGGCAAATCCGGCAGACAAATCCTGCATCGGCTTTCCCCCATCTTCATGTCTTACTCTACAATGCACGCTGCTAGTAATAACTTGGTATTATACTATTGTATTTTTAGCAAACCTTACTAAATAAGAGGCATTGAAGGTGTATCAAACCCTAAATTCAGATGTGAAGGAGAGGTCTATCATAAAACAACCAAAAATTATTTTTTTAATGATTAAAATTTAAATGTCAGGACCAACTTGCCGCATCAATATATTAAAATAGAGATAGTAACTATTGCCGACACAAATTAAAACTACCATGTATTCTATTCTATATTGTTTATATTTTTCATTTCCTGTTTTTATCTCCTCTCTTTTCCTTCTATCCCTTGTCTCTCTTTTACTAAGTAATTTACATGCCACATTTTTATGCCAAAATTGATTTCATTCGAAACCATTGATCCATTTTTAGTGGGAAGACATTTAAAGAAAATAAAAATAATGAAGAAATCACTTAAATCAGTGACACTAATTGCTTAGAGAATACATTATATATCATGTTATGCTATATCATTTTTTGTGGGAATTGTTGATTCTGCTATATATCATGTTATGCTATAAATCAACCTTCCCAAATAGCTCAAAAAGGAGGAAACACGCACAGATCACAGAGAAGCAAAAGGGAAAAAATGCAAGCCAGCCAAGGTAAGGTAAGAGTAAAGGATGTACTTACTGAGCGATGGAGTGATAGAGAGCAGTAGAGGAGAGAAACGGGATGATAGACCTGTAACCAAAAGGAAAGGAAGGAGATTAGCAAGTTAGACAAAACAAATGCATGAACAAAATCTATAAATCACAGAATACAAGATTAAAAACTGGCACCCCTTTACAATATGGGGCTCGATAAAGAAGTGAGGGAGAGTGGAAGGAGGAGATGTGGATTAGACGTGCTGTAACCATCAAGGTTATAAGGAGAACATTAACCCACCAATGATAAATACCTATCGATGGCAACATGTCGTTAACCATCAATGACAGATTGACTTTCGATTTGTATGGAAAAGGAGAATGATAGAGGAGGTAATGGAGAGATGCACATGAGCGTGAGAGCGAGAGCTAGTAGGGAATGATTTGGCTGACCCATTAGCGAGGAACCACGAATGTCTAGGACAGTGACCAAGGAACCATATTTGACGGCAGCAGGGCAAGAGGGGGAGGGAGGGTTAGAGTTCGATCATGATAGAGAAAAGATGGCTGTGGGGTTACAATTTTTTTAATTAATTATAAAGGGTATTATAGTATTTTCCTTATTTATGTTTAATTATAAAATAAAATAAAAATAAGCATTCCCTAAAATTATTACCACATACCAAACATAATTTTAAAGCCTTATTCCCTCTCTTTATCCCAATCCCATTCCTAATCCCAATCCCTTTAAATTTAAGCTCACGTACCAAATAAGGCCTATGATTTTTGATGATTTTGCAAACAAGTCTTTAGCAAAAGATTTTCAAACAAAATATTTATTTATTGATTAGTGTTTAATGATTTAGTTAATCTTCTCCTGTATCTGGAGGATATGGGAGGAGATTACAATATATGTGTTGATTGTGAATTGATTGTGAGTTATGTTGTTATATGGGAATTTGACACAAATGGTGAGGTGAAGCCCCATTTAGAAGAGTGAAGTACACATGTGATCCCTGATCATATGGTGAGGTAGAGCCCTATATATAAGAGTCAGAAGGTTGAAAGTAGAACAAGTCTATTTGTTTATATGTGTTGTATGTGTGTTCCTCATATAAGCCCACAGTTGTGTAATTTGGCTTTGAGAGGCCAAATTGGGCTATTGATGTGATATATGTGTTATGCGGTGTTAATTAGGTGTAGTCTTTTTAGACTTAGTTCAAGATCCGAAGTGGTTTAATGGAATAAGGAATGTGAATTGAATGCTTAGGGTGTAATTTTTTGAAAGAAAAAGTGAATTTTTTCATCTGGGTGTCTAATTAGACCATTAGATTGAGTCCAAAATTGTTCCACTATCTAGTATACATTGTAAGCTTTGTATAGGTGCTTAAATCACTCTAATTGGATATCAGTTGTCACCTATCATATATGCTGCGGCACATAATATGCTTGTCATGGTGCATGACACAGATAAAAATAGAGTAGGTCACTTTATACCACATGTCACAGCGCATATGATACATACCATAGTGTATTGCTCTTTTTCAAAAGTAGATGTTGTGTTATTGAGTCATTTTAGTTGCGGTTGTGCTTTTGCTAGCCCTCTTATTTGAATATATGTTTTTAAGAAGTCAGGATCCTATGATTTCAAAACAAATAAAAGGCTATTACTCTAGTATTTTTATTGTTCTTGTGTTAGTTGATTGTGTGATGGGAATGATAAAGCCTAGACTGAGATGGGACTTTACATTGGTGTTACTCTCCCTCTCTTATATTCTCTAAACCCTTTTAAGACCCTCATGCCTACAAATCCTTTAAAGCCAAATAACTCTCAATCCTAATCTTCCTTCTTACCTCTCTTAAATTCCTAAGATCTCTTGACCTAATCCTCTATGAACTCGCATGAACAAAAATGAAAAAAGAAGCTCTAAAAGCTCGTGGTCTCTCGGTGTCTAATTTCTTCAAAGTAAGAGATATTATGGTTAAGAGAGCAGGATGAAGACAAGAAAATCCAAGCTTAAGTAGCTACAATAAGGTTATGGATAAAGCAAAGCAAGTCACAAACGTAAGGAAAAGGAAGGAAAGAACAAAGAAGAAGACTTAGAATGAAGAATCCGTGGAAACAATTGAGATTGAACCTTCTTAATGAACTTTTAAGAAGCCAAGGATAGTTAGGAAGGTACAAAGAATAAAAAAGAATGCTCAAGCCCCTTTACCCACTGTGCTGGACTTAGGTTCATCTAAAAGAACTCCTAAAGGTATACTTCCTTGTCAACCTCTCTCTAGGAATATTGAAGAACAGAACAAGAAGAAGAGGAAAGGGAAGGACCCCATAGCTAAAGTTTCTGATGAGAGTGATGACTTTGTTGGGTTCTATTATGATTCTTTGCATACAAGACAGATTCTGAATTTGGCCTTAAAAATAGTTAGAAAAGAAGTAAGCAATTCCTAGATTATCAATCTAACTGAGCTCAAAGAAAATGGCTGTGATGTAACTAAGATGATGAAGCCCTATAAGACTCTGCTTGAGCTGAATATGGCTGTGTGTCCAAAAGTGATAAGGGCATTCTATAGCTCCTTTCAAGTATTACATGATGGTGAAATGCTTAGAGTAACAATTAGAGGAAAAACATTTGATATCACTAAAGATCATATGAGCACTCTTTTGAATTTTCTAACAAAAGAAAGATTAATGAAGTCTTCAAAGTTGTCCTATGCCAAAACCATTATGTTCAAAACTCTTATACCATCTTGGGAAGAAAGCTTTAGGGCAGTAGAGAAACCTAAATCAATGCCAACACTTCACAGGGTAATCTATCACATTCTATCAAGATCAATTATCGACAAAAGGTCTAAAGTCAATAAATTCATTTATGAAGATTTAAAGTTATTGACTACCTTATGATAGGAAATTAATCACCATATGCAATATAGGGCCAACTATAGATCCTCTCCCAAGGAATGGTCTTAGTATAATTAAAGGATACCTAATGCAATAAGTCACCTAAGTTGGAAGTTGATTACCTAATTACTAACCTAGTTACGCAATTGTTAGGATTCCCTTTTAAATAGGAACCTCTTAATTAATTATGGTAGCTTATTCAACTCCTTTTCCTTGGTTGAAAAAGTGTTTGCCTAAGATAACTATCTTAACTAATCTAACTTCACTAATTCAATTCCCTAAGTGCTATTAGATGCCTCTTAGGTAACCTTACTACCTTGACTCAAGAATTAACCAAGTTTTTAGTTAAAATTAATTCCCAAATGTTATTGCCCAAAGTTGTACCTAAGCTCAAGACTATGAAACTCAAGCAACTCATCAAGCATTCACCACACAATTACATGCTAGGTAAATACAAGACACTCATCCATTGAAATCACATATTACCATGCAAATTCATAAGGTAAATGAAATTCTAGTAGTAAAAAGGACATGAAATTCAACTCAATAATCTTATTTCAATTACAAATTACAAACAACCATGAAACTAAAGTCAAATTGAACTACAATCAACAATAGTCATAGTATTCTAATGAAATTAAAATAAGATGAAGACATAGTTGAGCTTAGCAAGTGGAGACTTTAAAGTTCCTCTTCCATTGACTCTTCCCTATGATTCTATTAAGAATCTAGCTAGAAAAAAATAAGAGCACTTTACTTCCACCAAGAACACAACTAGGACGTGGCAAATGCTCCATGAACTTGATGATTTGAGCTTCAAATCTCCTTCTAGTTACTTGGGGTTGGTTCGGCCAATGGAGAGAGGAAGAATGGTGGAAGAAATTTTAAAGTTTGATGGATGGATGAAGAGATATGGGTGACGAAAAAATTGAGAAAGTAGAGAGAAGGTGGAGATAGTGAAGAACACTATGAACTAGAGAGAGAAAATGGAGGAGATGATGAAATTAGGTGGTGAATCTGAATTTTTTAGGCTGAATGGCATGCTTAATTTTTTTCCCCATCAGTTAAAGCTAATTAAAAAATAAGAAAAGAAAATAAAAGGAAAATGGGAGCCTTGTCATACTTACAAGGTGGCACCCTCCTATTGACTTGTCAATCATTCCAATGTGTGTCAAATTAATCTAATGTGTCATCTACAATTTTAGCTTATCTAAACCACCAAATAGGAGCCCTTACATGTCAAACCATTTGCCTTTGACCCCATAGACTTTTGACTTCATATGCCCAATTCATGTACAAGTCACATTCCACTTATGTCATATAAATCATATAATTTAATTAAATAACATGTGACTTCATAAAATCTAATTAAAGCCTATAATTAAATTCATAATTAGAAGGGAGAATTTATTAAAATAATCAAGTTCTAGGCTACACAAAATTATATAAAATTTTTTACACAAAAGCAAACTGAAAACTAGGTCAAACTAGGACACTAATGAAAGTGTTGATTTCTTATTTAATTACTCTCAAACTAAAATGAATTTTAAAAATATAATTTGACCACTAATCTTTTAGACATAAAATTCACTTGGTCAATTGTCTTGTACATTTTTTCAAAAATTCACTTAGTGCACAAGACCTAGACACTTGATAATTTTCCAATTCAAATGGAATGTATGTACTTTAAGTTGATAAAACATTAATAAAATAGTCTTAATTGACAAATAAAAGCGTGTAATAAATGTATTTTATCAATTTCCTCACATTTATCTTTTGCACCCCAGGGTAAAATTTTTAGGATATGCAATGCATATTAAAAAAGATAAAAAAGTATAACATGTTAGATCATGTGGTTTAATGATTACAAAACCAAAGGAAGAGATATTTGTCATATGTGTAGATATAAAGAATCATGGATGAAGACAAAACTTTAATAGCATGAAGAATCAAGAGAAGATGAAGAAGTTTAGGATAAATAATTTTAAATTCTCTTTGATTCAATGTAAAAACTTAGAGAGCTTAATCACCTTTCTTAAATCATTAAATGGATGCATCATATGACTCTTTTATATGTATCAAAACTCATCTAAGTATGTTAAAGCTTTCAAACTTTGGCTCTCTTGCATATGATTTTTCACAGAAAAAGTTTGCATAGTGAAGAGGCAGAATCACACGTGATTCTGCAGGTCATTCATGAGTTTTACATGTTAGGCACACTAACTGTTAGATCATATAAGTGTGAAGAAGTGTTTCACATATCATTAAGCACTTGTGTGGTACGTTGCCTTATGTTTTGTCTCTACGTGCAAAACCATGTGTGTTTTAGCACTTTGTTATGATAGTATATTCATAAGTGAAAAACCACACAAGAAAGCAACATGGTATCAAGTGTGATTAAGCACTCAGAACTGAATGATCTTTTAGAAGTACAAAACCACGTGTGAGAGGAGAAGGTATTCACATGTGATTTGTCACATTCAACTTTGTGAAACTTTCTTTGTGCAAAAAACATGCATGTTTATGCCAGTCACTTATAAAAAAATGCACCAACAGATAGAATCACTATTCCAATGATCTATCAACTTTCAAAAACTATATAAGTGATTCATTTTGAACCAGAATAGAGACTAATGATCTTTGAGTGAACATAATATCATTTATGCATTAAAAGAGCTTTTAAATTGTGATTTTACATATTGCATTCATTCATTATTCTTGAAAAAAAAAATATGAAAAGCTCTCAAAATTTTATAAACTTTCATTTGTATTCACATCTACTCTTTTAGAGAGTTTACTATAAAATCTTCAGTTATCATCTCAGAAATCTTGAAAAGGATTTTTTAAGTATTGTAATAACTTACAGGATTGTAGCAAGGTGTGTTAAGTGATTCAAGACAAGGTTAGTCTTGAGAGTTATACTGTGGTGGCAAGCACCTATTGAAGCTTGTGTTTTTAGTTGAAAATCTCAAGTATAATCTTGAGGACTAGATGTAGGCCAAGTTTGTGATTGAACCAGTATAAATCTTGAGTGTGTCATCTTCTTCCTTCACTCTTTAACTCTTTACTCTTCTAGTTTCAAAAAGTTTAGTGTCACCCAGTTCACCCTCTTTTAGGTGCGAGCTTATCCTAACATAACATGCATCCCTTGAAGAAAATAGGGTGAATATTTATTTTTAAGAATCAAACCAAAAGCTCAAAGTGGCTATCAAAGGATAATCAATAATAATAGAGTTGACTATTTTTATGAATGCCATCTATTATATTCTACCAAGCAAGTGCAAGAAATGTGGCATCAATTAAAAAGTGAAAAAAATTCTAGAGGGTAATATCATTAAGGAACTAAATCATACATGAGTGTTTGGCTTCTTCCATCAAAGGATAATGTGCCACTCTTATTCATTAATTCAAAGTAAAAGCATGCTCACTTTACACCTATTCAATCTTAAAAGCTACCATATCTCAAGCATCAAAATATCCATTTAAAGAGCAAGGTCATTAAGTAACCTCAAACAAAATAAAACAAAGCAATTTTTTTTTTCAAAATTTTTTTCCAAATCCAAACAAAACAAAACAAAATGTTTATCTCTCTCTCCCACACTTAAATCATGCATTGTCCTTAATATATGCATAGATTAATGATAAAAAGAGGTAAGATCAATATGAATGCATGCATGACAAAAGTATGGTGCAGATTTTTTTTTCCAAACAAACCAATTAACTAAAAGAATGAAATTCTACCTTTTTCTACTAGACTCATATCTCCCACACGTTTAATTTACTCAAGCAACAAATCAAAACATAAAGCAAAGTAAAATAAAGAGCAAGGGTGAAGAAAATACAACCTAGTTTAAATCTCCATAAGCTACTTATTGTCATCTTGTTTCCAAGCTCTTGAGTGGAAGATCAAGACCAATTGGTAATGATTTCAAGATGTATGGTGTAGAATCCTCCATGTAAAGTCTTTACTCAATTCGGACTTCACCATTCACAACCACACATAAAACAATACAAGAACAAATCAATATTAGAGTAATAGCCCTTTATTTGTTTTCAAATCATGAGATCTCAATTTTTTAAAACATATATTCAAATAAAAGGGCTAATGGAAGCGTAAATACACAGTTCAAGACTCAAAAAGGCACAAATCCTTTTTTATGAAATGTGCCATGCATTGTGACTTGTACCACTATGCACCGTGGCATGTGGTTCAGAGCAATGTGCCCTGCCTTTGCTTGTGCCATTTCGTGGCTTGTACCACCATACGCTCCACTACAATCATACCTAATCAATTCAAAATCATTTAGTTTGCAAATTTTGAAAACCTTGGGATTCCAAGAAAAGATTTCCAAAATCATTCTATAATTAACTCGAATTATAAAAGCATTACACATGGTAAAAGCACTTTACAAGGGTACATTCAAGATCAATACATGTACATTTCGACAAACTTAAGTAAAATTTAGAACTATGCACCACAGCTCGTGCTATATACACCGTGGCATATGGCATAGAGACCAAAGTGTGACCCTCTGTGATGTGCATCGTGGCATGCACATACATGTGCTGCGGTGTGCACACATGAAATTACTATCAAAATGTAGATTTCTGATGTGAACTTCAAATGTGTGCCATTTCTGCACTCAATGTCTGATTGGGGTGGTTCAAGTGCCCAAACGAAGCTTGTTTTGAAATCTAACTAATGACACTGTTTTGTTTCAATTCGATACTTCTTTCAAAAATTAGACATCCAAGTGCATTTTGATAGTTTTACATTAAAATTTGTCACTCAAACATCCCAATTTCAAACCATATGTCATTAGCCATTTTTTAGGCTTTGACCACGTCCAAATGGACAATACACACCTAATTGACCATACATATGCACAATATAACACATATACACACATTTGGCTTGTATACCACCATATCATATTTTTGGGCCAAATTGCATTTTTCATTCTTAACCTCATACAAGGCTAAATCATTATTGCACACACTTTAAGCATCCCATATTCACACATATATATATATATTCATCTACTAGCCCATTCAATCATTTTACCATTCACACATATACAAAGTGTTAGGGAGCTCAAAACCAACAAACATAACATTCAACACACTATGCACATGTTTTGAATCTTAAGGCAACTTATACATATTCATAACTAATAGCATACAAGTTTATCACACCAAATCCTTACAAAGGCTTAAAGAGAGATCTCAATCAGCTGATGTCTTTTCCTTTTGAACTACTAGTGCCAGAACCTAAAAATATGAATAACCACGGGTGAGATAAAAATCATAGTAACCAATATAATTCATTTAATGTCTACTACCACAAATAACCATGCCAAAGTAATGAAGCTAAGATATTATCAAATATATGGCAAATCATGAAGAAATTTCATCTTTTTAAAGTCTTTTCACATAAATAAAAACATGCATGATCATCTAGCCACCGAAACTCTAATGCTTACCGACACAAAACCATAGGCCCTCCTAAAACAACCACTTATTGACTCGAGCACACGTTTGGTGGTAGAAACACCTAGCCAAAGGTAATCTAACTCACCCATGGAATATGATTTCCCTCTTCACCCATTTGTGATAGATGCATCATTGACTCCTAACCGTACCCTAACAAGTACTAGGGAGTTGCTAGACTGCTTGGATGTCTTATGGTAATAGTCCCATAATATGCTGCACTAAATTACCTATGGTAACAGCCTGTATGATGTTGCACCAGATGTCCCATGGTGCCAACTCAACCATATGAATTTTTTGCTCACTTCTCTAAACACACACATCCCCACATATCTTGGGTGAACTCCCACCCTCTATTATCATGCCCTTTTCACAATTTTCACTACTTTCATTCACATTTCCACATCACACACTTTTATACATAATATATATATATATATATATATCAATTGAAACCAATAACCTTTTACATTTTATTTCACAAATTAATTTTCATGCTAAAACTATTTACAATGTCAAGTCATGTATAAAACTCATTAAACAATACATTTCTCATTTGCATTTACTTCTACATAATTATAATAGTTAATAAACACAATAAACTATATGGTTACCTCAAACCTTTTATCTGATAGGGGTTACCTGTGTAATTTCCTTACTTAAATTTCTCTCCACTTATCTACGTGTCATACACTATAATCTACACAAAATTTGCATCCAAAGTCAATCTCATTATAGACAAAAAGTTCTAATTAACACAATTAAGCACCTAATCACTATCAATTTCATAATTCACACTCAATTATGCATATCACAACTAATTACCCCTCATTTCAAGCTTTAAATTTTACTTAGCCAAATTTCTCTCACTACTCTCTTTCTATATTAGGGCATATTATGCCTAAAGCTTCAAAGCTTTATTGTTTGACTGAAACTAGTCACAAAAGTACTAGTTTAGCTCCAGAGAACCTTTCTATTACTATAGGGTAAGGAATGAACTCCTTAAAACTCCCAAATTGAATTTCTCACTAGTTAAAACTAAGAAAAAAAAAAGGGTAGAATTGAAAGTTAAGGAAGTACAAGACTTACTCGATAAGTAACAAGTTAAAAATGTCACTCTTGCTCCCAAAAACTAAAGCCCTAGCAAAACTTAGACTCTTCTCCATACTAGACCTTCCTTTCTCCAATTCTTATTTATTTTCATGAGTTGGACTTGTCTTAATTAATCTAATTTATGTACCATACGTTGAGGCGCTTGGCACAGTGAGGAAAATCCTCACTGCACGCACACACTTTGCTTCAAGATTCCACTCTTCCACTCATGTCTATTCAGATAACACCCCAATGAGTCAAAATAATACTTCACTATTCAGAACTCTAATTCTACATTAAATAACTAATTCAATTCATATTTAGTCATTAATGTGGTATTAAAAATTTAAGATGTTATAGTAGCGGAGTCAAGCTCTATGTTCTAGATCATTAGGACTTCTTGGATCGCCCCAGAGTAGGGTCGTGTCCCCCTACTATAATCTAAGGTATACTTGCAAATGCGATGCATGTCAATGCACATGTCACCTCAAGTTCAATCAAGACTCACACACCTGCATACATATTTTTTTACAATGTTGCTACTCTATCAGTTCACAATACAAGGCATATGGTTATATAAAAATACTTGTAAATAATTTCACAAACAAACAATTAAAAAGGTTACTTCAATTAACTTTAACCCTTGTTACTAAGGGTTACAAATTGCAGTAAGCTCCTAGGAGTGTAGATTCTCATGAGAAACTTTACAAATGCTCAATGTACACAATACAGTGTCCCTTAGTCAATTCTCAACGTTTTATATAAGCATTAATTCAGCTAAATTGAATCCCTTAACACATAAAATGGTCCAATTTACACCTTTTTAATTTACAAGTCCATTATCTATAGTCATTGACCCTATAGGCTATTCAAATGACTATAACAACCTTCTAACTCATTTATTCAATCAATTTTCACCATTTAACCTAACTTTTAGGCTATTTTGAGCTTAAACTCTTAAAGCTCAAATATTTAACTCTATACTAGTCATAAAATCTTAGTTTTGTATTTGAAATCTAGTTTAAAACTTTTCTTTTAGATTCCAACACATTAAAACTTCTTGATTTGACTCCTCAACTGATGAAATTCAATGAAAATGGGGTAGAAATAAAGTATAGGACTGCGCAATACTTACCCAACAAGTCACTAATAGAAGCATACTCCCAATCTCTAAATATTGCTTGCCCTAATAGATGAGAAATTCTCTTCCTCCTTAAACATGTTTTCTACCACTTCCACTTTTGATTTCATGAGCTAATCACATTAGCTTTAAGTGATTTCTGCATAGTGCGTCACGGTGCATGGCATAGTGAGGTCAATCTCACTTGTACTCGCATGTTATGCCTCAAACTGCCATTCTATCTTTCAATCCTATTAACATAACAATCAAATAACATGAAATATCAAGTCGACATCCAAACCATAATCAATTCACTAATTATTAATTTATCTCTAATTAGAAACTACTTTTCCTGGATTGAAATTCAGGATGCTACAGTTCTTCCTTCCTTTAAAAGAATTTTTGTCCGCAAAATTCAAACACAACAATAAACTTACCTCATAGGAAAAGTAAGGGTACTGATTCCTCATACTCTCCCATGTCTCCCATGTTACGTCACCAAGAGCCATTCATCATAAAATCACTTTAACTAATTGAATAGTCTTACTACATAATTGTTTCTCTTTAACATCTACTATTCAATCTGGTTTTGTCAAGTATGTAAGATTCTCTTAAAGCCTACTAGTTCATGCTCAATCATATGTGATGGATTTGGTTGATACTTCTGTGTGAAACATATCGTGTATCTTAGATAATGGTAGAGGTAAAGCAATCCTATATGCTACAGGACCTACTTTACTCAAAATCTAGTATGGTCCCATATATTGAGGCAATAACTTCTTAGCTTGTATAGACTGAAAAACCCTAAGTCATATCAAACTTTTCAAAGAAACTACAATGTAGTTAAGTACACCCTAGGTCATTAAATTCCAAGAGAGCAAACTTAAGCAACCAAAGACAATTCATAAACCATTTTCACAAGTTAAAAACAATGTTGGTTTGATAAAAATCAAGAAGATAAATATTTTTAGTTTTCTAAATATCAAGTGAAAATGAATGGAAGTAAAATTGACTCAAACAAGAAAATAGGTAAATTCTCCAAGTTCTGATTCCATTCCACAATCATAGACTCCTTAATTCTATGAGCTTGGTCTCTATGTGATTCAATTGACAAAATAAAAGCCTAATGACTTCTAGAACTAGGCAAATATGGCTTAGACCAAGACACATAACCCTTAAATAATTGCCAAACTTTGATAACACCAATCACATTGAATTTTTTCCTTGCTAAAACCTTGCTCTAACACTTAGAACAATTAAATTTAGACAATCAACTCCTCATTAAGACCTAATGGAAGCTAAATAAATTAGATAAATCAAGCAAGAAACAAGCATAATTTGAATTTAGCAAGTAATAACCATTAAAGCATAAACTCAAACACTTGAGGTGTATAAATTCAATGGAAAATGTGACCAAGATAATCTGATCCTTAACAAGATAAATGACATAGAATTAATTCATTCAATGTAACTAGAATCAATGAACTAAATCATGACAAAAACTAGAATCAAATTTGAGCAATCAACAGAACCAAAACCAAGAGAATATAAAGCTCAAATGAAATTTCATCATCTTGGAGAATCCTTAAAGATTTAGCCTCTCATCTCACACTTCATAGCTACTAACCGAAGGAGAGGTCCATGAGAAACTGCCATGAACGAGCTAAACCATGAGACTGGAATCTCGACTGAGAGGTATATGTGTGCGACAAGTTGAGAGCTCAAGAGCATTCACGTGTGGAGGACTAACAAGCGAGAGATGAGTATGTGCGATAATGATCAAAACTGCTCAACTCAATAATTCGTCCGCCTGAGTTGACTAAAAATGAATAATGACTCTCCCAAATAAACTCCCCTAGCCTCTGTCTCGTGTTCTCTCTATTTCTCTTTTCTTTCTTTTCTCTTCCTTCCCTGTTTATGTTTCTTTTTTCCTTCTTGAAAAGTCAAAAAAAACTTATGAAAAGTATAAAAAAAAAACTTATTTAAAAGAGAGAAGAGAAAAATACCAACTTGACCCCTAAATGTTTAAAAAAATACAAAATAAACAAAACTAAATTAATCTAATGAAATTGAGCCAAATAAAATCCTAAAAATGAGAATAAAAATTGTCCAAATAATAAAATTTTCCAAGAAAGTAAATTCCATATTAGAAACAACTAATTCCAATAAATTGTGCAAAATGACCAAAATGCCCTTAATGCTAAAACTTAATGCAAATGAGCTGAATATCAAATCTAATGCTAAAACCATGCATATAAGGGTCTAAACCAATAACTTAAGAAAAGAAAAAAGCGTGCAAAATATGTGTTTTATCAAATTTTCCCACACTTAACTTTTGTGCTCTGAGCAAAATCTAAACTCAAAAATAACTTTTCAAGGATCCTTAAGATATAAATCAAATATTTCACAATAACTCAAGAATTTTTGCTGTTCTAGTCAAAGCACTTTATCCATCACAAACAAACCATTAGAAAAGTGTAATATCATAAAGAAAGCCTCTCACGGATAAGTGTTTAGCACTCAAGCCACTTAAAGTGTTGAGGGTAATAATTTCATGCAAATCCCTTGACAAAGCACCTTACCATAAACTTATAAAACATCTACATCTCTAGTACTGATAGGCAAATGCAATCAAAAATCAAGTGGACTTTTATTTGGATGTAATGTGGTTAAAGAAAGGATTCTTGGATTTGCATGTGAAAGGGTGGGATTTGCCTCAAGAAACTTGTCTTGGCCATAATTTACCATTCAACAATGTACAAAAGACTCAAGAGTTTAACTAATTGGCAACTAATAAAAAGAATGAGTGAAGAAAGTCAAAAGTATGGAATGAGATAGGATATGGAAATGATGCTGAAAAAGGGAAGAATAAGGAACAACTCTCATAACTGGCAACCCAAAAATTTATTTCCATACTCTTTCTTTTCATTTCTTTACTTTTTATTTTTTTTTCAAATATTTTTTTTCAACTTGCTTTTTCTCTTCTATTGTTTTTTTTTCTTTTCAACTTGGCAACTTGGGTTTCTAAAATAACCTTATTCTTTGACAAACATTTGGATAATTTTGACGGAATGGAATGGAATGAAAAAAATAGGAAAAGTATAATGGAAAGAATGATAATTATCCTCAAAGTTAAACTAAAGAAAGAAATGTACATTGCACACATAAATCAAATTTACATGCAATCCATAGTTAAAGGAGGTGAAGTGTTTGTTTTCATGAATAAAATAAACCAAAAAGGCTCAAGAAGCTAACAAAAAATATAAAACAAATTAAGGTTAGCTAAAGGCCTTTGGCTTTTTAATGAATGCCTACTATCACTTTCCTTCTTGCAAATGCAATAATGTAGCCTCAAATAAGATGAGAAACAAGTTCTAGAGGATGCTAAAACTAAGGGATAACTCATTCTACAGTGCTTGGCTTCTTCCAACAAGGTTTGTGCCTCTCTACTCAATTGCACATAATATAATAGAAAGCTTTTTTCACAAAATACAATAGCTAAAGCAATAATATTTCAAAAGTTATATTTTAAAAAAATCCAAAAAAAATTTCTCAATTCACCTCAATAAAGTCAAAAACAAATTTTTTTAAATTTTCTTTTTGAAAAATCAAAATTTTATGACTCTTCCCCTACACTTATGTCATACATTGTCCTCAATGTATGCACTCAAGGAAAAATCAAGACAATGACTCCATAATAAAATGCATGCAAGGTGTAAGAAAAGAAGATTTTTTTTATAAAAAAATGCGAAACCTAAATTTTTTCCTAGCCTAGTGGAATAGGTTGCACCCCCTACACTTGAACCTTAAAAAGATATTCATAAACACAAACACAAGTAAAGTATAGTGTACCACATGTGTGAATTGTATCAGCAGGCAAATCTAGAAAAGTGCTCCACTTGTGTGATTTGTGAACAAGCAAAGCAATCAAAGAGGATAAAAGGAGAGATACAACCTTGTGTGAACTCATGGAGGTTCCATAAACTGTAATTCAGCAAGTAATGAAGATGATTCTCCCTCATGAAATTGTTTGCACAAGTGACCATTTACTTTGAAGGAGATTCCACGTTGAGGGTCTTTAAGTGTTAAAGTGCCATAGTTAAACACTTTTTAACAATGTAGGAACCCTCCTACATTGATTGAAGGTTCCCAGCTATCAATTTTAGTCTTGTTTTGAATTTTAGTACCTTGTCTCCAACTTAGAAGTGCTTCTTCAAGATAGACTTGTCATGAAGAAGCTTTGTTCTCACTTTATAAAGCCTGAAACTCTCATAAGCCTCTAATTCATCTCTTCTAACTCTTGAATTTAAAGTTTCCTTGTGGTAGCTACTCCATCCTTATTAAAAGAACAAGCCTTGATCACCCAGTACATTTTGTGCTATATCTAAACTGACAAGTAGCATTGCTTCCCATACACCAACCGAAAAGGTGACATGCCAATTGGTGTCTTGTATGCTATCCTATAGGCCTACAATGATTTTTCCAACCTTATGCTCCAATACTTGGCTTGACAATCTTTTGAAGGATGGACTTGATTTCTTTGTTGGAGTATTCAGCTAACCCATTAGTTTAAGGATAGTATGGTGTTGAAATCTTATGTAGGACACCAAACTTCTCAAAAAAGAGAAGAAATTGTCTTATTGCAAAAATGGGTGCCTTGGTCACTTATAATGGCTCTTAGAACACTAAACTTGTAAAATACATGAGACAAAAGAAACTTTGCCACAACTTTGGCATCATTAGTCTTAGTAGGGATAGCCTCAACCTACCTTGATACAAAATCAACACAAAGCAAGATATACTCAAATCCATTAGAATTATGAAAAGGACCTATGAAATAGATACACCACACATCAAATATTTCATAAAATATAATAGGCATTTATGGCATTTCATATCTCTTTCCTAAACTCCCAAACAATTGTCATTTATGACAAGACTTGAAAAATTCATAAGCATCTTTGAAAAGTGAGGGCCAATATAAACCACAATCAAGAATCTTTTGACTGGTTCGTCTAGCACAAAAGTGTCCCCCACAAGCATAAGTGTGACACATTTTCAAAACGTCCTCAAGTTCAACATCAGGAACACACCTTCTAATCACATTATCACTACATAGCCTCTACAAAATAGGTGAATCCCAAATGTAATATCTACTTTCCCTGGCCAATTTCTCTTTATCATGCCTATTCATTCTACTTGGATACATATTATACATGATAAATTAACCAAATCAGAATACTAAGTAGAACCATCACAGGAAATAGCACAAAGAGACTCATCTCTAAACTCATCACAAGGAGACTCAAGGGAAGAGTTTACCATGACAGTGTTAATGGAAGCCTACTCAAGTAATTGGCTACATTGTTAGTGGCTCCACTTCCATTAACAATCTCCAACTTGAATTCTTGAAGTAAGATCATCCATCTAAGCAGTCTTAGCTTAGTATCTTTCTTCTTTAAGAGGTATTTTAAAGCTGCATAATCAGTGAAAAAAATAACTTTAAAGTGAAGCAAGTATGGTCTAAACCTATTGAGAGCAAAAACTAAAGCATACAACTCTTTCTCAGTAGTTGTGTAGTTGTATTATGCCTTATCAAGTGTTCTAGAAGAATAAGCAATGACGTATGAAACTCTATTCTCCCTTTGTCCTAACATAGCTCTCATAACATAATTAGAAGCATCATAAGAGATCTCAAAAGAGACAAGCCAATTTGGGCTTTTTAAAATAGGAGGTGTCACAAGCTTAGCTTTCAAGACATCAAAAGCATACTTATAAGCATCATTGAATTCAAACTTCATGTCTTTTTGAAGGACTTGAGACAAGGGATATGTAATCTTTGAAAAATCCTTTATGAATCTTCTATAAAAACCAATGTGACCCAAGAAAGATCTCAAGTCCTTGACATTAGATAGATAAGGCAAAAATGAGGTAACTTCAATCTTTGCTTTATCGACCTCAATGCCTCGGCTAGAGACTAAGTGGCTAAGGACAATCCCTTACTCAACCATAAAATGACATTTCTCAAAATTCAAAACCAAATTCCTTTCAATACGTCTAGCAAGCACTTTATCCAAATTTCACAAGTACGAAGAATAAAAATCTCCATGTATAGTGAAATCATCCATGAAAACTTCTATACAATTCTCAATGAAATCACTAAAAATACCAAACATGCATCTTTGAAAAGTATTTGGGGCATTGCACAACTTGAAGGGCATTCTTCTATAAGCAAAAGTGCCAAAAGGACAAGTAAAAGTGGTTTTATGCTAATCAAGAGGGTCAATACTAATTTAGAAATAACAACTATAACCATCCAAAAAGAAATAATGTGACTTCCCTCCCAACCTCTCTAACATTTGATCAATAAAAGGAATAGGAAAATAGTCTTTCTTAGTAGCATCATTCAACCTTCTATAGTCAATGCACACACGCAAACTATTTTGGACCCTAATAGGAATCAACTCATTATTTTCATTTTTAACAACCATTGTCATACTCTTTTTAGGCACCACTTAAACTAGGGAAACCCACTCACTTTCACTAATTGGATAAATGATACTTGCACTTAAAAGTTTAGTGACTTCCTTTGTCACCACATCAAGTATAAGAGGATTCAACCTCCTTCGTGGCTATCCAATGGCCTTAGCATTCTCATCTAGCATGATTCTATGAGTGCATGTGTGGACTAATTCCTAGAATTTCTCCTAATGTCCAATCAATTTCCCTAATGTTCTTCCTAACCACATCAAGCAATAAAGACTCCTCAATGCAAGAAAGTTTAGAAGAAATAATAATAGGAAGTTTATAGTTTAGAAGAAATAATAATAGGAAGTTTATCACCATCTCTTAATTAAGCATATTTCAAGTATGAAGGCAATGGCAAGGTCCAGTTGTAGAGGCTCCAAGATGTTAGGAGGCATCTTCTTCACTTTTATTTGCTTAGCTAAGTCCCAATCCTCCTTACTAGTCTCCTTGGCCACACAACTCAGAGAATTTCCAGCATGCTTGTTAATAGAATGCTTCTTGGATTGGGTTTCATTTTGCATGGGTAAAGCCACAGTTTGAGCCTCTTTTTCCCCTGTTACAATACTTAACAAACTCCTCTCTAATGGTGGAGAAGGATCAGGTGTAAAAGAACAAGAAACATGGTCCAACTCTTTATAAACATAAGGGCCAAACTCATTTAAGGTTCTAAAAGTACTGCAAGAAACATCATCAATGCATTTAGGTGAGCTAGAGCCACCTTGTTTCACAATTTCCAAATCATCATTTAACTCAAAAGAAGATTCATAAGAATGGCTTGAATCAATGCTAAAATTATCAAATTCATCCAAGGCAAGTAAATCACATAAAGAAGTAAAATGACACAAAACATGCTCTTTAGTGGAATTTTGTGTGTCTTGCTTTATGTCACTAATAGAAACAACAATGGAATCAGTGGTAATATGCTCATGAGAGTCCAAAATATCATCCTCTTTAAGGCTAACAAGCATGGAAACAATATCCATACAATTGGCACACAACATCATTAATGCAAGCATAAGTCATAAATGACAATGTAGAAAAATTTTCAACAACAGAAAAATCTAATGAGCATGTGAAGAGGATAATGACAATGAAAACTTATCACTAGCATGCTCAATAAAATCCATGACAATGCTCACACAATACAAGTTTTAATCAACACAAGAATTTTTCATGCTTTTAAAAATATCAAACTCAATCTTATTATCAAAAAATTCCATAGTGAGTTTACCTTCTTTCATGTTGAGAATGGTGCTAGATGTCATCATGAATGGTCTCCCAAGAATCAATATCCCTTGACCTCCTTCTTGCATGTCAAGGACATAGAAGTCAGTTAAAAATACTAAGTCCTTCACCTTTACCAAAATATCCTCCAAGAACCCCTTCAGTCTTCTAATGCTCCTATCCGCCAATTGAAGTATGACTCCACAATCTTGAAGGCCTCCTATATTAAGAGAAGAGTAAATGTGAATAGGCATGACATTTATCGCTGCCCCAAGATCTATGAGAGCCTCTAGAACAATCACATTCCTAATTTGGAAAGGAATAGTGCAAGCTCTCGGATCTTTGTATTTAATAGGAAGTTGTGGCTTGAAAATTACACTCATATTAGGACTCATTTGCACGGTAGCTAATGACTTGAATCCCTTCTTATTTTTAAACAACTCCTTCAAGAATTTTGCATATTTAGGCATGCTCTTGATCATGTCCAGCAAAGGTATATTCACCTTAATCTTCTTCAACATCTCAATGACATCTTGCTTATCATCCTCTTACTTATTCTTCACGAATCTTGTCAAAGCATGAGGGAAAGGCATATCTTTAGGAATTGAATCCCTAATTTTGTATTCTCTTGGTTTCTCCCTTCTCCCAAGTATTTCTTTCTCTTTTGGAGTTTCTTGCACCTTAAAAGTCTCATTGGAACCCTTTTTATCAACAATTTCAAAATGCTATCTAGTTTTGGCTTCTTGCTTTTGCTATTAGTTTAGATCAACTTTTTGAGGTCCGAAATTATTTTCCTCAAAAATAGGCACTTGTACACTATAGTGAGCATCATAAGAATCCTCATCAAGAATTGAAGAGGTACTAGAAGCCTTAGAACTAGAATTCTTCTTATTAGACCGAGTTACTTCCTTAAGTCTTCTGCCACTTTTCAATTCAATGGCACTAATATTCTTAGGATTGATCACAAGTTGTGTGGGAAGTGTGCTACTATTTTGGGCTTGAGAAATACTATTATTGTTGCTCATTTGTTGCATGACAACCTCAGTTGAGTGTTGTCTTATTTTTAAGTTGTCAAGTCTCTTGAAAAGAAACTCAAATTGGTTATACACTTTACCAAATTTGGAATCAGCATTTGAGATATGGGTGTCTAACCTTGAATTCATTTCTATCATATTGTTGTTTATCTTCTCCAAAAGTGAGAAAAGCTTCTTATCATTGGAAGAGTCTTGGATAGGAATTATTTGATTGTTCCTTAAAGTAGAAACCTCTTAATTTGATTTATAACTCAAATTGGGGTGATTTCTCCAATATGTGTATTCTCATATGGCTCAAATTGACCTCTTCCTTCTTGTTGTGGGTGATTATATGGCCTTTGTTGTTGATAAACTGCAACAACATCTTCCCTCTCATAGGCATGCATGCAATTCGAAGTAACGTACATGGTTAAGTGGCAAATGGCACAACTTAGAGCCACCAATGCTCTTGACATAGAAGTCACTTGAGGTTGTTTAGAGGTGGCAAGAGACATCTTGAGGAAATCTAACTGAGTAAATGTCATCTAGTTGAGCATTAGGAGTTAAAGCTTGATAAACCCCATTCACACCTCTTGTGTTCTCCCTTGTGTTGTACTGTTGATTATTATTGGCCATTTTTTCCACTAACTCCCAACTTCATCGGGAGACAAATCAAGTAAAGACCCATTAGCAACTGAATCTATAGTCTCTCTATCATGAACTGAGAGTCCAATATGAAAATACTCAATGAGAAACTCTTCGCCAATCAAAAGATATGGACATCTTGCTAGGAGCTCAAGATATCTCGTCCAATACTCATATAAGGATTCTAGAGAAAATTGTTGAATTCCCATTATTTGCTTCCTCAACTGAGAGTATTTAGTTGCTGGAAAATATTTCTCTAAGAAACAATGCTTCATTTTAGCCCATGAATTGATTGTCTTGGTGGCCAAAGTATTAAACCAAGTGATTGCCTTATCCTCCAAGGTGAAGTAAAAGACCTTAAACATCAAGTTCTCTAAACTAGCCGTAGGTGGTTTTATTATGACACAAACTCTTTCAAGAATTTAGAGGTGTTTATTAGGATCTTCACCTGCAAGTCCATGAAATTTTGGTAAAACATTGATTAGAGAAGGCTTAATTTCATAGTTAACATTTTCTTGCAAGTTCACATTTATGCCACATGCTCTAAATGCATCTTTAGGTGCAACCATTTCCCTAATGCTTCTTTTAATAGGAATTTATTCCTCATGATTATGCACATGTCCACTACTATTTGCATCATTGTTTGCCATATTTTCTAAAACAAAAGATTTATCAATGAAACAAGTGGAGGAAGAATTAAGGATGTCCAAGTATTGCATTTTGAAGTCAAGAAATTATTATTCAATTTTCAAACAAGAGTTACAAGACATGCAATGCTCTAAGATGAGCCAAAACAACAAACAAAAACACTCAAAAAGTCAAACAACAAAAAACAAAAATCACACAAATCTGAAAATCTGGCAAAACAGAGCAAAACAGTAGAAGCATAATTTTTGTATTTTTTTCAAAACTTAAAATAAAGGAATTAGAAAAAAATAAAAACTAAAAAAATGAATATAAGATGCTAAAGAAAATTTACAAACAAAAATCATGCAATTCGGATGAGTAGGGAGTGAGAAATACTCATTTAAAGTTGGTCTACTTTTTTGAATCTGACAGCAAATATCAGTCTGGAGCTAGTAATTTTGTGAGCTGCACAAAAGCTTAATCTCAACTCAAATTCCATTGAAAGTTTTACCTAAAATAGCTAACATAACAAGGATTATACTGAAAAAAATTCAGGTCAAAATTATCTCTCAGTTGCTCCCAAAAATTCGCACAACTCAGTGAACAAATCTGGAATTTCAGGACTACTTCTAGAGTACCTTATCATAACTTTTCAGTCTTTTCACCAAGTTATTGGAAAAATCAGCTGATGAGCCAAACATACGAATCAGAGATGACACAATGATTAATGAAATGAGAAAATAATCAAGCAAATTGAATAAGTATAGTGAAAGTTGTGCACACTTAAATTTGACATAAAATTCTAGATTTTTGTAATAGCTATTCCAGAACCTTGCTATCTTGCAACAGATATACAGAGCAGTTCCTGAGTCTGAAATTTTCAATCCCATGTGAAATCAAGATGTGTAGCTTTCTAGTCCCAAATGAAAACTCTTTTTCAATCATTCACAATTCAATTTTAAAGTCAGGACAAATTCTTTGAGACAGCAATAGTCTTCAGCTTTATTTTAGCTTTGAAAATTCCAACGAAAATCAATGAAAAAACATAAAAAAATTTTAAACAATGGTGAATGAAATAAAATTGATTGGCTATATTGCTCCCCAGCAATGGTGCCACTTGAAAAACCCTAAGTCATATCAAACTTTTCAAAGAAACTATAATGCAGTTGAGTACACCCTAGGTCATTAAATCCCAAGAGAGCAAACTTAAGCAACCAAAGACAATTCATAAACCATTTTCACAATTTAAAAAAAATGTTAGTTTGATAAAAATCAAGAAGAGAAATATTTTTAGTTTTCTAAATTTCAAGTGAAAATTAATGGAAGTAAAATTGACTTAAACAAGCAAACAAGTGAATTCTCCAAGTTCTGAATCATTCCACAATCATAGACTCCTTAATTCCATGAGCTTGGTCCCTATGTGACTCAATTGACAAAATAAAAGCCAAAATTCACACTTACTCAACTTGGCATACACGCGGTTATCCCTTAAAATTCTTGATGCAATCCTCAAATGTCTTGCATGCTCTGCCTCATCTTTAGAATATATCAGTATGTCATCTAGGAACATGACAACAAAGAAATGATAGAATATGCGGTTCATGTAATCCATAAAAATCACAGGCGCATTTGTCAACCTAAATAGCATTACTAATAACTCAAAGTGACCATATCAAGTATAAAATGTTGTCTTAGGCACTTCCTCTACACTTACTCTTAACTGATGGTACCGATATATCAAATTGATCTTAGAAAATATTGAAGCTCCCACTAACTGATCTAGCAAATTATCTATCCTTGGAAGTGGGTGCTTGTTCTTTATCATCACCTTATTCAGTTGCATATAGTTAATGCACAATCACAAGCTGCCATCCTTCTTTATAAACAGGACTAGCGAACCCTATGGCAATACACTAGGGCCTATAAAGTCCTTATCTAACAACTCCTTGAGCTACTTCTTAAGCTCTACCAATTCTAAAGGAGCCATTCTATATGATACTTTTAAAATAGGCTCAGTACCAAGTACCAAATCAATAGAGAATTCCACTTCCCTTTCTAATGGCAAATGCGATGCTCATTCACAAACACCTCAAGAAATTCTTTCAGAACTCGAATCTCATCAATTACTGCTGCTACCACTGCCTTCCACAACAGCCTTCAAAAACCAATCTTTCAGCTTGTTTCACTAATAATAGCCTTGGCTGACTAGCAGTTGCTGTGGAAGTTATAGTAGGCATCATATGAACTAGTAGTAATACCATCTTTCTAGCATAATCTAGAGTTGCATCATTCCTTACTAACTAGTCCATCCCAATGATCATAGATAATCCTTGTATAGAAATCAAGATTAGATCTATCATAAAAGTCTTGCCATAAAAGCACAACTCAATCTCCTTACACATCTTACTAGTCTTATCCAGTAATCTAGAGGGCGTAGATACCTTAACTATATAAGATAACTCATGCACAGGCAAATTTAGCTTCTTTACATAGTCATGCAATACAAAAGAATGAGTAGCCCCTAAATCAAATAGAGTTTCAACTCTTTGCTTGTGGATAGAAATTGTACTTGTGATCAGATTAGGTACTGTTTGAGCCTCCTCTTGGGATATCATATAGACTCAACCTGGTATGGTCGGTCACTGCTTGGAAGCTCCCCTTCGATTATTGGGACAATCCTTCGCCAAATGGTCCATGCCACCATAAATATAGCATGCCTAACACCTTCCAGAATGGTTCTACCCATAAATTATGCATATAGGTGAGCGTATAGAGCTCACACAAGATGTAGGGGCGGTAGTAATTTAACTCGACTATTGTAGAGCTTTAGAATCTCTAGCGCCACTAAACCTCCTATCGTGGCCAATTACTCCTCGAGAATGTGATCCTCTACTAAAAATTCTCTTGTTCGAGGATCCAGAACTATCGATACCAGAATTGCCTCTTTTGAATATTCCTCTAGTCGGGCCTAATAGAGTGGAAAACCACCCATAGTTATCTCTTCTCTTCTCAGAATTTGCCTCCGAACCTTATCTTGTAGCTATATGAAGCTGGTTGCAAGTTTCCTCATAAGTAACTTCTCCCAGTAAGGCTATCTGCCTTCTATACTCTAGGCACATCTTCTTAATCAACGTCTTTGCTTTCCACTTACTGTCATCATTCTCATGCAAGTAAGTCATGAACTTGAAAAGCTGGTTGAACTTCCTCATAAATGACTCCTTACCTATGTCTCCTTACTGTAACGCATAGAACTCTACTTCCTTTTTATCTTTGAACGCTGTAGGGAAGTAGTAGTTAAAGAATCTCTCTTTGAATTGCTCCCAGCTGAGTTGACTAGCACTAACTGAATGCCACCAATGTTTGGCATCTTCAATCAATTATACTGTGGCTAACACCACTCTCTGCTTAGACGAACATGGAGTAACCTCAAAGGTCATTTCCATTCTCTCAATCTAATTCTCTATATCTCCCTTTCTTATATTACCATTGAAGGTCAGTGGATTCAATCTCCAAACCTAGTCTATAAGAATCTCTTGATCTTCCATATCGATTACTAGCCTACTCCCTAAAGCATAAGTGGTCGCTGGCCTGCTTAATTATGCATCAAGTTATTGATCAGGTTCTACTCCCTAATGCAATAAGTCACCCAAGTTGGAAGTTGATTACCTAATTACTAATCCAGTTACCTAATTGTTAGGAAATTAAAATGCTAGCTAAGTGAATGGAATGGCCTTCCCTTTTAAAGTAGGAACCTTAGGGTGTTGTTAATGGATGAATCCTAGCTCTTAATTAATTATGATAGCTCACTCAACTCATTTTCCTTAGTTGAAAATTTTTTCACCTAAGACAACTATCTTAGGTAATCTTGCTTTACTAATTCAATTCCCTAAGTGCAATTACAAGCCCCTTAAGTAACCTCACTAGCTTAACTTAAGAATTAACCAAGTATTTAGTTAAAATTCATTCCCAAATGCCACTGCCCAAAGCTGTACCTAAGCTCAAGACTATAAAACTCAAGCAACTCATCAAGCATTCACCACACAATTACATGCTAGGTAAATACAAGACATTCACCCATTGAAATCACATATTACCATGCAAATTCATAAGGTGGACGAAATTCCAATAGTAAAAAGGACATGAAATTCAATTCAACAATCTTGTTTCACCATTACAAATTACAAACAACCATGAAACTAAAGTTAAATTGAACTAAAATTAATAATAGTCATAGTATTCTAATGAAATTGAAACAAGATAAAGAGATAGTTGAGCTGAGCCAAGTGATGACTTTAAAGTTCCTCTTCCATCAACTCTCCCTAAGATTCCATTAAGACTCTATCTAGAAAACATCAAGAGAACTTTTCTTCCTCCAAGAACACAACTAAGCTATGGCACATGCTCTATGAACTTGATGATTTGGGCTTCAAATCTCCTTTTAGTTGCTTTAAGTTAGTTTAGCTAATGGAGGGAAGAAGAATGGTGGAAGAATTTTTGAATTTTGACGGATGGATAAAGAGATATGGGTGCTAGAAAAATGGAGAAAGTAGAGAAAAGTTGGAGAAAATGAAAAACATTATGAATTAGAGAGAGAAAATGGAGGAGACGATGAAATGGGGTGGTGAATCTAAATTTTTAGGGCTGAATGGTGCGCTCAATGTGTTTCCTTATTAGCTGAAGCTAATTAAAAAAATAAGAAAATAAAATAAAAAAGAAAGTGGGAGCCTTTTCACACTTACAAGGTGACACCCTCTTATTGGATTATAGATGATTCCAATGTATGTCAAATTAATTCCATGTGGCATCCATAATTTTAGCTTATCTAAACCACCAAATAGGAGCCCTTACACGTCCAAACCATTACTCTTTGACCTCATAGACTTTTGACTTCATTTGTCCAATTGATGCATAAGTCATATTCCATTTATGTCATATAAATCACATAACTCAATTAAATAACATGTGACATCATAAAATCTAATTAAATTTCTGAATTAAATTCATAATTAGAAGGGAGAATTTATTAAAATAACCAAGTTTTAGGTTGCATAAAATTATATAAAAAGTTCCACATAAAGGAAAACCGAAAGCTATGTCAAACTAGGACACTTACATAAGTGTTGACTTTTTATTTGATTACTCCCAAAATGAAATGAATTTCAAAAATATAGTTTGACCACTCATCTTTTAGGACATAAAATTCACTTTTTTAATTTTTCTTGTACATTTTCTCAAAATTTCATTTGTAGACCAAAATACCCCTAATGTACAAATCCTAGATACTTAAGTAAGTTTCCAATTCTAATGTAATGTGTGCACTTTGAGATGATAAAAAATTAATAAAATGGTCCTAATTAAAAAATAAATGTGTGTAATAAATGTGTTCTAGCACCTTGATAAAAGGATTCAAGTTGGATCTAGCCTCTATCATCATTGAGAAAATCAAACAACTGGGCTAGCTAAGCAGAAAGAGAGATGCGAAGTATCTCATTTATAGAAGTAAATTCCAAAAATTTAGAAGATTAGAAGATCATGTTCCAAGAGGGAAATGAAGTTGTGGGATATAAGGAGATCAATTTTATCACTTTGAAAAAGATGGAGACCATAAAGGAGAAAGAAGGAGGAGTTGGAGTTCAAATAAAAGCTCAATCAATTGCTGCTCTTGGTACTCAAGTAAGATCAAGCTCTCAAACTGCTCAGCGCTACTTGGATTTAGATGCAGTAAAATGGTTGGATAGAAGATTCAAGATACAAGCTAAGCTCTTTACTTTGTTTCATGAAAGGCAAGTAAAAGACTTTAATTTGAAACTAAAGATAGTATTTAAGGAGATCAGAGAATAGTTTAAGGAAGAACTTAGATTGTTCAAAGCTTAAGTTATGAGTTTAAGAGAAAGAAATAAACCAAGGGACTTATTTGAGCACTACTTTGCCTTTAGAATGGCTGCTCCTCCTTATGCCTCAGTGTATGAGAGTATTAGAAAAGAACCTTTTAAAGATCTTATCTCAATACACACATCTACCACCTTCACTTTTGATAGAACACATTTGTTACTCACTTTTATTTTCAATTAGGATCTTTTTATTAATGATTTATCACCTCAAAGTGCAAACATTGCATAAGATTTGAAATTTTGCCTAAGTTTCTAGGTTTAGTGTACTAGGGGCATTTTGGTCCAAAAATAAACTTTTGAGAAAATGTACAAGAAAAATTAAAAAAGAAAATTTTATGTCCAGTTGATGAATGATAAAATTATATTTTTAAAATTTATTTTAGTTTGAGAGTAATTCAATAAAAAGTTAACACTTTCTTAAGTGTCTTAGTTTGACCTAGTTTTCGATTTGCTTTTGCGTGAAAATTTTTATATAATTTTGTGTAGCCTAGAACTTGGTTATTTTAATTATTTCTCCATTCTAATTATGAATTCAATTCTAGACTTTAATTACATTTTATAATATCACATGTTATTTAATTAAATTGTGTGATTTATTTGACATAGGTGGCATGTGACTTGTGCATTAATTGGGCAAATTGAGTCAAAAGTCCATGGGGTCAAAGATTGATGGTTTAGACTTGTAAAGGCTCCTATTTGGTGGTTTAGATCAACTGAAATTGTGGATGACACATGGGACTAATTGTACACACATTGGTATCATTTACAAGCTAATAGGAGGGTGCCACCTTGTAAGTGTGATAAGGCTCTCATTTTCCATTTATTTTTTTTCTTATTTTTTAATTAAGCTTCAATTGATGGGGAAACACTTAGAGCACATCCCACACCTTTTAAAATCAGATTCATTCACCCATTCACTCATCTTTCACATTTTCTCTCTCTTGTTCTTGGTGTTCTTCATTTTCTCCTCCTTCTCTCTATACCCCAGCACATCCAACCCATATTCTTCTACCATTTCTATATCAAATCCACTCAAATATTCCATCGTTCTCTTCCTCTATCATGGCCAAACTCACCCTAGCATCAAGAGAAAGAATTGAACTGCAATTCATCAAGACCATGGAGCATACCTCTCGGCCATGAAATCCTAAGGGAGAGTTGATGGAAGAGGAGTCTTGATGTCTTCACTTAGCTAAGCTTAACTATTTCTTCATCTTGTTTCAATTTTATTAGAATATTATGACTATTGTTAATTTTGGTTCAATTTGACTTTAGTTTGATGGTTGTTTGGAATTTGTACTGTTGAAACAAGATTATTTAGTTGAATTTAAGTTCATAATGTTGCTGGAATTTTAGCCTCTTATTGTTTTTACATGGTAATATGTGATTTCAATTGGAGAATATCTTGTATTAGCCTAGCATGTAATTGTGTGGTGAATACTTGATGAGTTGCTTGAGTTTTTATAGTTTTGAGCTTAGGTACAGCTTTGGGCAGTGGCATTTGGGAATGAATGTTAACTAAACACTTAGTTAATTTTAAAGCTAAGCTAGTAAGGTTATCTATGGGGCTTGTAATAGCACTTAGGGAATTGAATTAGTGAAGCTAGGATGCTTAAGATAATTTTCTTAAGTAAATATATTTTTCAGCCAAGGAAGGAGAGTTGAGCTGCCATAATTAATTAAAAGGCTAGGAATCTTCTATTAACAACACCCTAGGGTTCTTACTTGAATAGGGAAGCCACTTCATTCATAATTAGGATTATTTTTCTAGTTTAATTTATTAGATAATTAGGTTAGCACTTGATTAATCAACTTCTAACTGTGTTTTATTCAACTAGATGTCTTTAAATTAAACTTAAAAGCATTCCTTACAAAATGACCTAGGGTTGGCCCTATATCGCATTAGGGTTAGCTTTAGTTTAATTTTGAAGGCAAGCGACTAATCCTATCAACTTCCATTCAAATGAAAAGAAAGGGTGAAGTAGATGAGGTCGACAATGATCATCAAATACACTTGAAGATTGGTAATCTTAGGGTTAGGCCAATCTCCTTTGCTAATTCAGAGCTAAGATTAATGTTTAAAGATAGTTTATAAGAAGTTGAGTCTCATGCACAAGACCAAAATCAGCTTGTACTCATTGTGGCAAAGATTTCCGGAGAATATATTGAGATCTTTGATGATGATGAAGAGTAAAAGTCTAAAAAGTTTTCTACACTTTCTACTCCTTTCTTCTCTAGAATTAACTATATAAAGGCCTTCCAAGACTTGATCAGGGGAAATCATGACTTTATGTTATCCCCTACACTTCTCACTGCTATCTTGGAATCTGGTGATATCTTCAAGCCTCTACTAAGATTTAACCTGAGGCCAATTTGGGATGAAAGTGGAACTTCCTCTTCCTATACTCCCTCATCCAATCTTTTTGTACTTGTTCATTTATCCAAGCTCCTTGTTGATGACAAAAAGGGAAGGAAGAGTCAAGATGCAAGAATAATGACAAGTAAGTTCAAGAGTTAGTAAAAAGTGGTTTAGAAGAGCAAGTGGCTGAGGATTCAAGAAGTGGCAAGCATAAGGGAAAACCTATTGTGAGAAGACCAAGAAGTGCTCTGCCTAGACTTAGCAGATTCAAACCAAATACTACAAAAGACTCCGAGATTCCTAAACCAAAAACCTCTGAGCCCCAACCTTAATCAAAAT
The DNA here is from genome assembly GCF_029017545.1 of Prosopis cineraria. NCBI lineage: Eukaryota > Viridiplantae > Streptophyta > Magnoliopsida > Fabales > Fabaceae > Prosopis > Prosopis cineraria. Next base: position 11,690,899 of record NW_026555340.1, on the reverse strand, counting down.
CTTTTGAGCCTCAAACCTCTCATCTACCTACAGAAACTTCGAAACCTTTATCTCCTCCTACTAAGAAGTTTCATAAGTTAATAGATTTCTTTAGTACTATCTTTAAAGGCTAAACTATATGCTTGTTTGTTACTTGTTTATGATAAATACTCTATTGTTAAACTTTTGTAAATCTCTTAGCTATATATATATATATATATATCATGTAGTTCTCCTACTTCTCTTTCTATCCTTTTTGCTTTCCTGGTATATTTCTTTTTTTAAGAGAGAGACCAAAGACTCTCTAAGAATTAACAAATTACATCTTAGTTTTGTCATCATCAAAAAAGGGGAGAAATGTTGAACCCTAGTTTTGATGATTACAAAATAAAGAGAAGATTGTGCTTTACAGGTTATCTAATCTTAACTGAATTTGATTGGTTTAACATTGATCTAAAACTGACTAAAGCACCAGCTTATCTGTGTGGTAGAATCTCTTCCTTCAAAGTATTTCTATCTTAGTTAAGTTTTTGACTTAACTATATTCCTTACACCAAAATTTCTAGCTGTGTCCTTTGTTAAAAATCTTGCTTTAGTACTTCTTTATCTGTGTGTCTTTAGCATTAGTACTGTGCCATTAGCACCAGTGCTACCTATTAAGTTTCTTCATCCTTTTGCTTCTTTCTTGTCTTGCGTTCTAACTAATACTGGTACTACTAGTTTTTCAACAATGGTGTTACCCTTTGTGTTTATTCAAATTGATCTTGTAATATCCTGAATTTCTAATCCTACCTTAATGACTGATTAGGAATGAATTAGTGATTTAATGTGGGATTAAGGTTTTGAATAGTGAAGTGTGTTTTAACCTATTAGAAATGATAGATGCACTACAGTTCATGGTGCATAATTTTGATTAATAAGGACATGTCGAGCTCATGAAACAAAAGGGAGAAACATGGGAGAAGAGTTATGGTGTGGAAAAGAGTGGGGGATATACTAGGGCAAGTGAAATTAGGAGAAAAGATGGTGTTTATGACCTATTAATTATTGGGTAAGTCACGTACTACATTATCCTCCAATTCTACTCTATTTTCTTTTACTTTTAACTAGTGAGAAATTGAATTTGGGAGTTTTAAGGAGTTAATTTCTTACCCTATAGTAATAGAAAGTTTCTTTGGAATTAAACTAGTACTTTGTGACTAGTTTGAGTTGGAATGATAAAGCTTTAAAGCTGTAGGCAAGTTTTGCCCTAATCTAAAGAGAGAGTAGTAAGAGAAAATTTAGCTAGAAAGGTTGAAGTTTGTAATGAGGAGTAATCAGTGGTAATACATGTAATTGAGTGTGAATTGTAGAAATAATAGTGATTAGGTGTTTAAATTATGATAATTAGCATTTTTATCAATAGTGAAATTGACTTTGGGTTGCCAATTTTATGTAGATTCTAGTATGTGACATGCAAATTACAAAAAAGGAGCATGAATAGGGTTGTTGGAACATGGGTAACCCTTTCTAGTAAACATAAGGGTTGAGGTAACCATATAGTTTATTGTGTTTATTAACTATTATAACTGTGTAAAAGTAAATACAAAATAAGAAATGGTGGTTTATGAGCTTTTATGCATGATTTGTATTGAAAATGGTTTTAGCATGAACATTGGTTGTGAAATGATATTTGAAAGGTTATTGATTTCAATTGAAATATATATATTGTATATATAATATATATGTGTGTGTGTGTGTGTGTGTGTGTGTGATATGATGGTATATGCTGTGGAAATGTTAAGAAAGCAGTGATAATTGTGAAAAGAGCATGATTATAGGGGGTGGGAGTTCACCTAGGACATGTGGCGATGTGTGTGTGTGGAGACATGTAAGTGAAAATCCATATGGTCAAGCTGGCACCATAGGACATCTAGTACAGCATTATACGGGCTGTTATTATGGGTAATTTGATACAACATATTATGGGACTATTATTATGGGACATCCGGGCAGACTAAAAACACCCTAGTACTTGTTAGGTTGCGGTTAGGGGTCAACAACACCTCTACCACAAGTATGTGAAGAGGGAAACCATAGTCCGTAGGTGGGTTAGATTACCTTTAGCCGACTATTTCTACCATTGAAAGTGTGCTCGGGTCAATAAGTGGTTGATTTAGGAGAGCCCATGATTTTGTGTCAGGGAGCTTTGGAGCTTTGGTGGATAGATGATGCTAAGATATAAAAGTGTTTGAAATATAATTTATATGCGAAAGTAATGATTTAGCTATGATTCATACATATATATGTTACATCATAGTTTTTATTACTTTAGCATGGTTAATTGTGATAATAGACATTAAATAAGCTATATTGGTTAATGAGATTTTTATCTCACCTGTGGTTAGTCATATTTTTCAAGTTCTGGTACTAGTGGGTCAAAGGAGAAAGAGGTTAGCTGAGTAGAGGTCTCTCATTAAGCCTTTATAAGGTTCTGGTGTAATTACTTGTTAGATTATTAATAGAAACTATGTATAAGTTGCCTTAGGACTTGAGCAAGTGCATATTATGGTAAAAGTTGTAATTGTGGTATGTTTGATGATTCTGAGATCCCTAGCTCTTGTATATGTGTGAATGGTAAAATGAATGGATGGGCTAGTGGATGAATGTGTATGTATGTGAATATGTGATGTGTGAAGTGGATGGATAGTGATTTGGCCATTTATGAGATGGATAAATAAAAATGTGATTTTGGCCCAAAATGTGAAATAGCTAGGTTAGAGGCCAAATATATGTATGTGTGTTATATTGTGCATGTGTATGGTCAATCAGGTGTGTATTGTCTATTTGGACATGGTCAAGGCTCAAAAAGTGGCTAATGACGTTTGGTTTCAAATTGGGACACTTAAGCGGCAAAATTTTAGTATAAAACAATTAAAATGCACTTAGGTGTTTAATTTTTGATAGAAATATTAGATTGAAATGAAACTCATGTCATTAGTTAGACTTTAAAACAAGCTTAATGTGGGTGCTTGAACCGTCCCAATCGGACATTGGATGTAAAAATGGCATGCATTTGAAGTTCACCTTAGAAACTATAAATTTGACAACAAATTCAAGTGTGCATGCTACAGCACATGTACCTGCATGCCATGGCACATGGCACAGAGTGAGCGATTGTGGTCTCTGTGCCATATGTTGTGGTGCATGTGGCACAAGTCATAGTGCACGGTGCCAAGTTTTACTTTGTTTTTCCTGATTTGCACATGTTTTATTGATCTTGGATGCACTTTTACTTAATGCTTCTGCTCTGTGTGTGTGGGGTTTTATAACCCAAGTGATTTATGAAATGAGTTATGGAAATCTTTTATTGGAATCCCAAGGTTTTCCAAGTTTCAAAGTAAATGATTTTTAAACTGGTTAGGATTGATTGTAGTAGAGCGTAGGGTAATGTCATTAAGGGCATTACAGATCTTCTACTAACTGTTTACTCTTCTTAGCACTGGTATTTTTTATATAACATTAATACTATACCACATCTCTGTCTTAGTTTGACTTAAGTTAACACTAATGCTATCCAATAGCACTGGTACTATCTTATGTATAATTTTCTATAACACCTATACTAGTAACATAGCATCGATACTGCTTCTTAACTTTTCTCATAGGGACTTAATATTGAATATCTATCTCTAATGTTATTTTCTCTAACACCTATGCTAAGTTGTTTCTTGGGTAATGTTCTTTATTCTTTCACTATTGTTAACAATCTTCATCATTTATGAAGATGACCAATATCGATACTATTAAAGCAACGCGTATGCTAAACTTCTCTGTAAGAGCTTTCTTCATCTCTATAACATTAGTGCTATCATTAATAACACCAGTACTACCTTGCTCTTTTGTGCTCTATTTTTTGTGTCTATTCTGAATCTCTTTAAAACTCATTCCTTAACTTTTCTTTTCATCTACAATTAATTGTGTTCTTTCTATAACCTTACTTAATTATATTTAAACACAATTATTTCCTTGAAGTTATTCATTTTGTCTATCTTTTCCTAATTCATCTCACTAATGCTATCTATTATACCAATATATAAGCTTCACTTACTTTTGTCATAAGCATTTAATGTTTTTAGCCATTACATTGCGTAAAATGTAGTTTGTTGAAAAGCACAATTCCATTGTCTCATCTATTAGAGAAATATAGACAAGCTCGGATATTTAAGAAAACTCAAAGGAAATAAGACGATAGAATGTAAGCAATCCTCAACAGGAAGATTTATGAGTGTAATTGATCATTTATGATTCCCAACTATAAGTAGACTCATTTATGAAATCTGAAGAAATAAGATGAAAGCGAGCCAATAAGAAAATTATGATTATTTATGCATTAAAGTTTACCAACTTTCTGTGAATCATTTATTATCTAAGAACCTCATTCTTCATATATCAACGCTTAGAGAGAGTTTATAATAATAGTAGTTTATTCTTGAACTTACTATATTTATCTCTGTTTTTTATCTTCAAAATAGAGGAACTTAAGGTCGGGGAGCTTAAGGGAATTTATCATTACCTTTATAAGGGGGGAGATTCAGAGTTAAGTCTATTAATGTACTAAGGCAACCAAGACCTGGATTAATTTTGGTAATATAGTTGGAAATCTCAAGAGGTTCTTGGGGACTGGACATAAACTCAAGTGATAGGAGTTGAATTAGGATAAATCAGTCGTGTCAAGCTTAACTTTCCTATCTCTCATGTTTAGTTATATCGTTCCTTCATTACTTTAATTATTTCTATAAATTTTTATATAAATTTTTAATTAGCCCAATTTACCCCCTCTTGGGTCATTTACAAGTTTGACGATTAGTTACGAAATTGTTAAACTTCCTCTTTTAAATTTTGACCTCTTCATCTTTGCCAGACCTATCGCTCTTAGATAACATCTCCACTCTCTCCACTATCTCCTCTTAACCAACCATTGTCTCCCCAAATCTGACCAAATTGAACTATTATCCCACCGAATTAAATGATTTTCTTGAAAACACATTCCTCCTCATGCCCTAGCTGCTATCTTAAAAGCATATTCTCCCCACTAAAACTTTTTGCTAAAGCTCTTGTTATGGTTCGTGGGTTTAAGCTTATTCTCAACTGCAAAACTTATGTGCCTCCATTTTTGTGACTCATAATCAATAAGTTTTTACCTCTTTTAAATCTCTAAGGTATTTTGATTTTCTAATTGAGTTGTTGTTACTAAAATCATATCGTGTTGATTTTTCCTTTATGCTAATTTCTCATTTCTATTGTGTTTTAGATTTTTTTGTCATTTATATTTTGATTTCTTCCTTTAGTTAGTTGCTATATATGAATATTGGAGATAAGATTTTGGGTAGAGTTGAAAATTAAGCTTAAAGAGTTTAATTTTGATACATATGCATTATTCTGGGTAGAATTTTAAGAGAAAGAACTTGGAATTTTAGAGTAAAGAGTAATACTTGCAAGGTGTTTGATAAAATGTCCATTAAGAGAATTTGGCATATTGTGGCAAAATACGTGAGTTATGTGAATGTGATTGTTGTTGTGACTAAGTAGGATTGAATTATGTTATGTTAAAATTCAACATGGAGAGAAGGAAAAATGCTCAGAAAATATTTGAGTATATGCCGTTATACTGCCCAGTTTTTTCCTATATAGAAATAAAAAGTAACGGTAGTTAGTAGTCAAGTAGCTTGACTTAGGATTAAGTAGGAAAGAATATGAACATGTAATGTATTATTAACATGCAACATAAATTGCACGCCAACTCACTCTTTATTTGATTGATGCTTGATATAGTTGGCTTGAATTGTATTATTTTAATATGTGATGTGAATTTGATTTCTATTTTAAGGGGATATTCCATATTTAACCTGTTATGCTGCCAAATTTTTTACATGGTAATAAAACTTCACAATTTTGTTACTTAATAGTCAAATTTTTATTTAAAATAAATTATATTATATTAAACCTTCTATAGGGATTAAATTTAACATAAAGAGAGGGTGCCAAATGCACAAGAATATTCAATTTTTAAGCTAATATGCTGCTCAATTTTTTAACTTGAAAAAACTTCACATTTTATTATTTCGTAGTTAAAGTTTTACTTAAACTAAATTCTTTAATTTAGTATAAGTACTTGATGCAGGTGGAGTCTCAATTGTCACATAAATTCCTGACTTCATGACTAGGGGCATATGCAAACATGCAAAAGGGTATTTATGATTTTATTGCTGTAGTCATCCTATTTAGCATGGCATGTATGATAGAGATCATATCAATCACATAATGATTGAAATGGTCAATGAAATACTCCACCATGCCATGATTAGCACAACTATTATGGATTTTTATTTAAGGTACTTCTTCTACATAAGAATGGTTATTATTTTTATAAATAGTTACTAACCTATTTGATTTATTCATTTTAAGTTTCTCTAATATACACCCGTTATGCCCTGCAGCCTGACTAAGATATTTTCCTTCATTTGTCCCGCTGACATTACTGGTTTCCGTGACATTAAGGACTCTAATTGTGAAGATCAAGCAAAGTGGCTGTGCAACTCATTCAAAATCAAGACTACTAAAAAGGAGGAGATTATTCTTGATATCACACGTGTAAGGGTTAGTTATTTATTATATTTAATCTGTTTTCTCAATTTTATTAACTATTTCAATTTATTATATATACTTTACAATTGTTAATTATTTTAGGGATCATTGGATGCTAATTGCCCTTGATCCTATTAAAGAAAAATATAAGAAATTGGCCATCTAGTACATGTGTCTTGCTACTGGACAACTAGATAATCGAAAAGATATAATGGAATTAATCAACAAATAAGTGCATTAATTAAGTTCATAGTTGTGTTTTTTGATATTTTAAACTTCTTATGCCAATTTCTGTATTTTTAGGGCTATGTTTTTATACCACAAGGATGAATCTCTAACTATCCCTAGGGTTAAATTATTTGACCAATTGTTCACATGGACAATAATAAGGGTATGTGTTTAAACATTAATTATTCAAGTATTTATTAACAATTATTCAATATTTTAATATATTTTATTTTTTATTTTTAAAGTACCCATGTCAAAGACCAGATTCAATGGACTGTAAATATTGCACGATGAGATTCATTAGAGACATTATCACTCATGCCAAGACTTTAATCCCTACCAAGGTTCATATTCAATTTAACTACATTTTATATGGCAAAACTTCATTAGTTAGCTAACTTTGTTGTGGTTATAATTTAAATTACAGTGTTATGATGATATTGTGAAGAATTTAGGGATGCTCATGTCAATGAAGTCATGGAAGAGTGGTGCCAACATATATTTCAAGTATAGATCATGCAAAATTCACACAGTAATCCTTAATTAGTGCACATTTGGTCTAGGAGCAAAAAGAATGTGACTTAGGATATAATTGTTTCATTTTTTAAGATAGAATTGTGATTTCGGAATAAAAGTTGTGACTTTTTTTGTTTGCAATATGTGTATTGTAATGCCTTTACTGACATTACCATACATTCCACTACAATCTTACTAATCAAATCAAAATTATTTATTTTGAAAGCATTGAAAACCTTGGGATCTCAGATAAAAAATTTTCAAAAATCATTTTATAATTCACTCACATATAAATCTTATAACACATGGTGGAAGCAATAAACCTATGTGTATCAAGAATCTAGAAAACATGTGCATCATTAAAAAATAAAGTAAAAATTGGCACTGCGCACTATGGCTCGTGCCACATGCACTGCGACATGTGGCATAGAGGCCACAATTGCTCGTTCTATGTTGTGTGTTGCGACATGCGAGTACATGTGCCACAACGCACACACCTAAATTTACTGTCAAATGGTAGTTTTTGATATGAAATTCAAATGCACGACATTTCCACATACAATGTCCGATTAGGATGGTTCAAGTACCCACACGAAGCTTGTTTTGAAATTTAACTATGACACTGGTTTCATCCCAATCCGATATTTCTATCAAGAATTAGATACTAAAGTACACTTTGATCATTTTTTGGCAAATTGTTATCACTTAAGTGTCTCAATTCGAAACCAAATGTCATTAGTTACTGTTTGAGCCTTGACCACATCTAAATAGTCATAACACACCTAATTGACCATACACATGCATAATATAACATACATACACAAATTCAACCTGCAAATTACCTATTTCTCCCTTTGGGCTAAATTCACATTTTTATTTCTTTAATCTTATATATGGCCAAATTGCTACAAATAATCTCCACCCATCTCATATTCACAATAATTACATCCATCTACTAGCCCATTCAGTCATTTCATCTTTCACACATGTACTAAGGCTAGGGAGTTCAAAAATCACAAAACACAACATCTACCACAATATGCACATGCTCAAGTCCTAAGGTGTAATATCTCGAAATTTTACGACTGGGATTTATTTAAATAAAATAAAATAAAATATCTATAATTAAATTAAAATTAAGAATAATTTGATAGAGGTCCAGAGTTTGAATTTTACTAAGAAAAAGTTGGGTTTTATTTTCTTTTAACTATGGAAAAAATTACCAAATTTAACCCAAGCTTTTGTGCTATAATAAAAAATGTTAGGCCCATTCTTGTAATTTTCTCTAAAGTCTTATATCAGCTTTTTTTAACAGAAACTGAATGCAAAAATGAAACAAAGGAAAAGAATAAAGAGCATGTGAGAGAGAGAACAAACAAGAGAGTGAGAGAGAAAGGAAGAGAGGGAAGTTAGGCTCAGATTTGGAAGGCTTTGTGGCCGTTGCGAGCTCGGCTACACGATAGGTAAACTCCCTTCTTCAATCCTCTTCCCTCCCTCTTTATTTTCTTCAATTTCGAAAGAGGAAATTTCTGGATTTTGATCCCAAAGGCTTTATTCTTGTAAGCTTTTATTTCTTTGGATCCTAGGGAGGATGTTCTGAGTTTCTATGTAGTAATCTATTGTTTTGAGCGGATGATTGGATAAAAGAGGTGTTTTGGGTATAAATTAAATCTTGAGAGATTGGGTTTTGCTCCTCAATGGTTTAAGCCTATTGACTTAGTTATAATTTTTCTATTTGAGCTAATAAAATGTAAATTAAGGTTTAGTTTTCATTATAAGGGCTAACAGTGAAAGTTGGTGACACTAAGTGAAGGTTTTTAATTGATTAAAAATTATATAAATTGGAAATTAGCCTAGTCATGGCTAATAAATGATTTTGGTGGTTAAGTGATACTATGTGAATAGTTGGTTTAATATATGGACCATTAGGATGGATTATAACTCATTGACCCAAGTTGTGTGGTATGAGTTATATTTTTTATTAATGCTATTTGTCATGATAAGTGATGTGGATCACTTATATGTTGTAGGAAATTATTGGTGGAACTTATTGAGAAGTTAAGGAACAAGCCATGTCCTATTTTATATAAGAGGAAACCCTTTTGGTACCAAAGGGGTTGAGGTAATAGGAGAATTTATATTTCTTATTACTTTGTTTTAGCTATTTTTGAATAAATATCACTAGCTATCATGCATTACATGTTTTAAAAGATTAAATTTGCTTTATAAGGGGTTATGGGGTACTACTTTAATTATAATGCAAATATATTTTTTCTAATTGTTTAACAACAATGTTTTTATGGAAACGAGATTTGTTTGCATGTATTGTAATCATAAAGAATAAAAGTTGCACTTAAGGAAGTGTAACTAAGTAAGGTACCTTAGATAGGCTAAGGAACCATTTAAGAGAGATTTATAAATGTTATACTACCTTAGAGTGTTGAAGTGGTCAATACTCGAGAAAGGTAGACACGAAAAAAAAGGCATGATCTCGGTGGGAGTTCACTAATGAAAAGGTGTGGACTTTTGATATTCTATGGCACACTGCCAGTACTCAGTGTTGCCTTACGTATTGTGGGCTCAGTGCACTAAAGTAGTTAGTGTATTGAGTGTTCGACACCTCTCAGTGGGGGAGGAAATTTGACATATGATGTGTGAGGTTGAGTGCCTAGTCCAAGGTAGCCCTCATATAGAGAGTAAGTCAGGCTATCTTTGGGAGGGAGTTAGCTTTGACTACTCAGGATTCACGTCGAAGGGGCATAGGCAGTTCGGTGGATTAGATCAGGCCTTAGATTATGTTTTGTTCCTGTGGAGGTACAAGTAGGTATATTTAAAGAGTGCCAGGGGGCATTTTATTGGTCATGAAAGGCCATACCGACCTATGTCATGCATTCATGCATTTTAAATGGTTAAATTATATACTATGTTGAATTTATTATTCGTTTATTTGATTATGGCTTACTTTATAATAATCAATGTAGATTTCTCTATTACTGAGACTGTGGTTGTCTTACCCCTTTCTTTTCAATATTTCGAGGTTCAGGCGAAGGAACCAATAGAGGAAGGGGAAAGGAGCAAAGCTAGGGATTGTTTGTGTATTGTAAAGAACTGCAACCCCTTTCTTTTGAGCAAATCTATTGTAATGTATTTAGGATTAGAGTACCAGTAGGATGTGATTACGTATATGTGTGTGAGTATGTGTGGATGGTATGGCTTGTATATGAATTTTTGTTTGCTTGTAGACTTGTGGCTAGGAAACTTAGCTATGGTGTGTGGTTTTGACGGATTTATTTAGTAGACTAAGTTTTTACTACAAACAAATATTTATTTTGGTATATATGTGATTCCATAAGCAAATGCAAAGTGGTTGCATTGCAAATGGTGTGCTATAGGCAAACATACACCTTGGATAGAGAGAGTAGGTACGTGGGCCCTACAATGATCTCTGAGCTAATTGAAATGTTTAGTGTGTATATTCATATATGTATATGATATTTGGAATGGTTTTTGGCCACTCCTATATGATTTGTAAATTTTCAAGACATAGGGTCCATTTTTGGGAAATGGCACCCGGGTGATCAAATTTTGGTGTAAAGGGTTTTTCTATCATTTAAATATTCTATCAGGTGTTTTTAGTCCTATTTAATGTGTCTAAAGCATTTTCATAGGTTTGTGATCACTAGGATGAAATTTGGACAATTTTGAAAATGGCTTTTTACTAAAAAACTGCACTTTTGCATCCAGGTGTCTAAATCTTAATCCGACCGTTGGATTTCTCTAAAATTTGGGTCACAAGTAAAACCTGTTATAAGCTTCGTTTGGGCTTTGGAATCACATCAATCGGACATCGGACGGAGAAATGGCGTACTCTAGAATTTGGTTCAGAGGAGCTGTCATGACAGCAACAGTGATGATGTTGCAACATGCACGAAATTTAATCCATCTATTGGATCATTTCAAAATTTGGTATGCTTATAGTACTCTTTAAAAGTGACATGTGGGCTTTGAAATTGCTCCGATCGGAGGTTGGATGATGAAATGGTGCACTCCGAAAGTTAGTCTAAAGGTGCTGTCATGACAGCTTTTAGTTGTAATGACAGCAAAAATGACCAAACTTTTAACATGTCTAATTTTTAATCCGACCATTGGATCTTTTTAAAATTTGGTACACTTATAGTACCCTTTGAATGTGACGTTTAAGCTTTAAAATTTCTTCGATCGAGGATCGAATAACAGAATGGCGCCTCCTGAAAGTTAGCCCAGGAGGGTTGTCTTGCTGTATGACAGCAATTTAATGCTGTCATGACAGCATCTTTTTACCTCGCTTTCGCCTAGCTTGCTTCCATGTGCTATAGGTAACCTATAATTTTTTTAAAAAAGTTTTAAATGATTTATTTTGTAATAGTGTATCTGCTTAGTGATTTAAATGGTTTGTTTCCTAAGTTGGTTTTAGGATTAACTACTTAACCACACTTAGTTTATTTGAATTATGTGATTTTTGATAACATTCCAGGCAAGTGTTTCATTTGGTATCAGTTTTAGGTTTATGATTCCTCTTTCCTACTTGCCACCTTAAATACATTACTCTTATGCTCTTTCCTTTCTACCACTAACTTGGACTAATGTTGTTTTTCTTTCTCTCGCTTGTTCCTTTAGGAGGGAAGAAAGGTCCGTATGCTTGTAGTTGTATGCCTTTCATTTATAATATGGCTCGAAGGGGAAGAGGTTGATCGAGGAATGAGGAACGACCGCCACCTCCATCTCCTCCGCCTCCGCCTCCGCCTCCACTACCATCACAGGAGATAGATGCAGTCATGGGTAGGTTACTTGAAGTGATGGTTAATATACAACAAAACTTTAGAGGTCATACTATTCCAAATCAGCATGTTGACCTAGGTGCTAGGTAGGGATCTTCTAGTGCTGTTAGAGCTCATAGACTAGTTGCTGATAACCGAGAAGATGACATATCTAGACCTTGGAAGGAATTCTCTCGCTCTAACCTGACCACATATGATGGTAGTATGCTTGATGGGAAAGCTGAGGAGTGGTTGGATTGGCTGGAGTAGTTATTTACTATAGTGAGGTGTACATCTAAGCAGAAGGTTATCTTTGCTATAATGCAACTTGTTGGTGAAGCCAAGCATTGGTGGGATTTTGTTAAGCCCACGGATGGAAGATCTATGACTTGGGCTGAATTTAAGGAAAGATTTTATGATTTTCACTTTCTACTAGCTTTTAGAGATGAGAAAGAGGCAGAGTTTCATGCATTTCAATAGGGGGACTTAGACGAGGAGACTTTTATGAGAAAATTCAATTAGCTGTCTAAGTTCTCAACATATCTAAAGGCTTCTAATGACAACAAGTAGAAAGCAAAGAGGTTACTGGAAAAGATGAGGCCAGAATACTGCCAGCAGCTGTCTTTGTTGGGCTAGGCGACATATAATGAGATGTATAATCATCTGAGGATTGTCACTCACTGAGGCCAAGACACAGAGAGTAGTCGAAGTAGGGATACACGAGGTTGATTTTCTTCTGGATTGGCTCTTACTGGTGGTGTATCTAAGAGAATGGGTTTTAGCTCTGATTCTTCTTCTGGTGGCTTCTTTAGAGCTGGGTCTTCTTCTACTTCTGGTAATCAAAATTTAAATAAGGGTTCAAGATTTCAAGGTAATTGGGTGGTAATATGAGATCTGGGGTTTCCCATTTCTTTGGGAATGCTCCAGCACATTTTTTATAGGCTAGTTAGGCCCTAGTTCTGAGCATAGTGAGGTCACCGTGCGATAGATGTGGTAGGGTTCATTCTGGTCGCTGCTTTGCTTGCTACAAGTGTAGAAAGTTAGGCCATTTGATCTGTGACTGCCTTGATTTGCATGAGAGCTTAGACCGGAGGAACGTGATTCTCGGTAGAATGTATACAGTATCTTAGGAGGAGGCTAGGAAGTCATCGAATTTGATCACTGGTATGGTTTCTATTTGTGGCCTTGATTTAGAAGCTTTGTTTGATTGTGGTGTGATGCATTCTTTTATTTCTACCGAGCGCTTAGATAGAATGGGTATGCCTGTTGACCAGTTGTCCTATAATATAGAAGTTTCCTTTACTTTTAGTTTGGTTGGTCGATCCAGTGTGGTGTGTAGGACTAAGATGACTTTTAATGGGCGATTGACTTGGTGAATGTGATCAAATTACCTATGCAAGGGATTGATTTAATCATTGGTATGGATTGGTTGACAGCTTATGGTGCTGTCTTAGATTGTGTGGCTAAGACAGTGACTTTAGTAGAAGTACCGGAGGTAATCGTGGAATACTCTAATCATTCTTGTTTTCTTTCTTCTTTGCAAGCTGAAAGGTTGATTGAGTAGGGTTGTGAGGCTTACGTGGTAGTGTTCACTACCCAAGGATCTGAGTCAGGTAAACTAGATGAAATTAAGGTTGTTAGGGAGTTCCTGGAGGCGTTTTCAGACGATGTGTTAGGATTACCTCCAGAGTGTAATGTTCACTTTGACATTACAAAATTCACTACACAATCACAACAAATAATCATAATTAGGAGCAAGGATTGCTCCTAAGCTTACATTATCCATAGAAGAGTTAAAACTAATAATATTTTAAAAATAATTGTGGAATATTTGGGATCCCATAAAAACCCTTTAAATTGATAGTTTGAGCTCAAACTTAATAATTTATAAAGGTATTGGAAGCATGGAAAAGTTTTGGGAAGCAAACTACTTTAAAATAGGGCCAAAAATGTCATTTTTGAGTATTTTGGTCCATGCACTGTGGCTCATGGTCCATGCACCATGGCATGTTGCACAGAATGCCAAATTTTCTCGCTGTACCGTGCGCTATGGCTTGTGCAAAATGCGTCGCGGCGCACGTGTCCCTGACAGCAATGCTATCATGATAGCTTTTCTGGATGAACTTCAAATATGTGCCATTTTCACATCTGATATTCGATTAGAGTGATTAAAGCGCCCACGTGAAGCTTATTCAATAAGCTAACTAATGGTATAAGTTTCGTTACGATCCGACATCGTATGAGAATTTTAGACACTCGGATGCAAAAGTCAGTTTTTTTAAAGAAATTTTCAATCATCCAAGTACCCAAAACACATAACTTATACCATTAACCCATTGTAAGGCTTGAACCAAGTCCAATGGACCAAAATACACTTGAGTAACCAATCAAACACATAAAAACATACCAAACACAAAATTTGGCCATTTAATGGCCATTTCACCTAATATGGCCAAAACACACAATCAACACTACATGCACTATTTGGCTTCTATTGCCACATAATACATTACAATTATATTGTCACAACATAGATAAAACATTCCTTACACTTGTATTAGTGTTTTAGCCCATCACTACAAAAATTCTCACATATTCACATCATATACCATATTGGGCTAAAATACACAACAACATAGTATGAAACAAGTGCAACTAATCAAAATGATATGCATTTATAGTTGGCAACATATAATATCATATAACAAGTTTATGTACACGACTCAAACCAAAATCGGGCTTTACAATTAGAATGTAGCAAGTATGGTAGCCCTTGCCCGATTCCCTCCCTGGCTCAGTCTCACTTGTGGAACCTATAAAATGGTAACTACAGGATGAGATAAAAATTTCAGTAACTAAGATAATCTACATTATTGATTAACATGTCAAGTTATATACAAGCATTATAATAAGTAACATAATCACATCATGTAAGATCATAACATAATCACATCTTGTAAGATCATCACAATTTGCATGCATGATCCCTAACCATCCGGTCCTCCAATACTTTCGACCGAACTAGTAGGCTATTTCACAGAACCAAACCACATGGATGGTCCCTAAGCTCACCATCCATGATAGGACTACCCGGCCAAGGTGTCATAAACTACTTTTGGACTACTGTTTCCCCTTATTACAAGTAATTGGGGTGTCGTTACTCCAACACCGCATCTTACGAATGTTAAGGAGCATAGTCTCCAACTTCGCACCCTTTTGGGTACTAAAGAGAGTAAGTCTCCAACACCGCACCCATTTTCAAGCACTAAGGAGAGTAAGTGCTGCACCTGGCATCCCAAGGTGCCAGCAATGCCATATAGACTTAATCTTCACTATCTCCACTAGGGTGACCTCCCACCCTTTAATATGCCACATTTCACTACATATCTCCACTTAAACATGCATAAACAACTTTCTAAACAAATATAACAAAACCTTACCATTTACTTTAAAAATATAGAATTTCACAAAGCAATACTCCACTCATTTTCTAAAATAGTTAGCCTTTAAAGAATTTATATATATACTCAACAAATCATAGAAAAGCAACTTGAGAATAACTTATACAAGGTAATAAACAATGCAAATTATTTAGTTACCTCAACCCTTTTGTTACTAAAAGGGTTACCCGTGGTACTAATGCTCTTCTTGTGTCAAGGTAAGTCTTCCCACACCACAATCTACAACAACAAGTACTATATGTTAATTTTCAATTAACACAAACACTATTAACTACCAATAACCTCTCAATTCTCCCACTTTTCACTCAAATTCTCAACAAATAGGCTTGTCAAGATTACTATTTGTTCACACAATCCCTTTAAGTCTCTTTCTAACTCTATCACAACATAAAACTTAATATCTCAACTTATCACTCTTCAACACCTTATGATCAAGTTAAGGCTTGATCCAAAATTCACCAAACAATAAAGTAGCTTCCTATTACCACATATCCAAGATCAATAAATCTAAATTAAACCTTTAGAGTCAATAAAAACCTTCAAAAACATTGACTCATGGCTTAATCCAATCAGACCAATTTCTCCCTCTTTCAAATCCCATGGAAAATGAGATGAAAAGGTAGAGGAGAAGGGTAGGAAACTTACTCAAGAGTTTGAAGGCTCAAATTATCTTCAAAATCTTCCCAAATTGATGCCTAGCAATGCCCAAAGTTGCCCCCTTCGTGCTCTAGGTTTTCTACCCTAAAATCTGTCAATTTCTGACGATTCTGAAATTTTAAGTTGCCTACTGTGTCATGCGCCACAGCGCATGCCATACAAGCTATGGCTCACGGAACAGCGAGCAACAAGTTGATTTTTCTCCCCCTAATGCTTCCTGACTTGATCTGACTTTCATCCTATCTCAATTTAGAGCCAAATATGACCCAAAAATCCAATTAGCCACCCAAAAACATAATTAAATAAATTAATCATATTTTTAACTAATTTATCCCTTAATTAATCAAATTTTCTAGATTTAAAGTTTTAGGATGTTACACAGAGTTGAGGGTTAGTGAGAAGGATGTGGTGAAGATAGCTTTTAGGACTCGATACGGTCATTATGAGTTTTTAGTTATGCCATTCGGGCTAACTAATGTGCCTGCAATTTTCATGGGCTATATGACCTGCATCTTTCAGCCATTCTTGGATCAGTTTATGGTAGTTTTTATTAATGATATACTGATCTATTCTAAAGATAAGGAGCAGCATGCTAGATTCTTAGTGACTGTCCTAAGGTTTTTGCGAGATCATAAGCTATATGCCAAGCTCAGTAAGTGTGAGTTTTGGATGAGAGAGGTTAGATTCTTGGGACATATCGTGTCAGAAAATGGCATTGCAGTTGATCCATATAAGGTTGAAGCGATATTGCAATGGGAGAGACCAAAATTGATAATAAAGATTCGTAGTTTTCTAAGGTTAGCAAGTTACTATCGGTGTTTTGTCAAAGGTTTCTCTCAGATTTCTATGCCTCTGGCTAGGCTCACAAGGAAGGATAGGCCATTTATTTGGGATGATAGGTGCGAGATAGCTTTTCTTGAGTTGAAAGAAAGGTTAACGACAGCTCCGGTGTTGGTGATTCCGGATCCTCAAAAGCCCTATGACGTGCATACTGATGCCTCTCATAAGGGTCTTGGTTGTGTTCTAATGCAAGATGAGAGGGCAGTGGCATATGCATCTCGACAACTTAGGCCACATGAGGAGAATTATCTGACGCATGATCTCAAGTTAGCTGCAGTGGTCTTTGCATTGAATACCTGGCATTATTATATTTATGGAACGGAGTTCAGGGTCATGAGCGACTATAAAAGTCTCAAGTACCTGGTGGATCAAAAAGAGAGCTAAACATGAGACAGAGATGTTGGATGGAGTTTCTTAAAGATTATAATTTTAAATTTAAGTATCATCCGGGGAAAGCAAATGTGGTAGCAGATGCTCTTAGTTGCATGACCTTATATGTAGCCTATTTAATGGTTCGAGAGCATAGATTGATGGAGTCTTTAGTTAAGAGTTCTCTGGGTATGACTGAGTTATCCTTGAATGGTCTTAAGACTACGATTATTTCCAATAAGTTTTGGAAAGAGAAATGAGATGCTCAGCTTTAAGATTCGATTTTATTAAAAATAAGTCAAGACATCGAGAATGGTGAGACAATGGACTATTGTTTTAGTGATGATGGGTATATGGTTTTCAAGGATAGGGTGTGTATTCCCAACAATGAGTCTATTCAAAAGCGATTGTTAGATGAGGCACATTGTAGTAGCTACACCCTTTATCCTGGTACTACTAAGATGTATCATGATATGCAGCATCACTGGTGGTGGCCAGGCATGAAAAAGGATGTCACAGACTATGTTAGTAAGTGTTTGACCTGTCAGAAGGTCAAGATAGAGCACCAAAAGTTATTGGGGTTGTTATAGCCTTTGGAGATTCCTAAATGGAAATGGGACAGTATTTCAATGGATTTTGTATCTGGTCTGTTGAGAATCCAAGCTAGTTTTGACTCTATCTGGGTAATTGTAGATTGTTTGACTAAGTCAACACATTTCTTACCGGTCAAGACCACCTATACGGTTGATAAGTATGCTAAGATCTACATTAAGGAGATTGTGTGACTACATAGGGTACCAAGAGATATTGTTTCAGACCGTGATCTTCAGTTTACATCAAATTTATGGCAAGCTATACAAAAGGCTATGAGCACGGATCTGAAGTTCAGTACGTGCTATTATCTACAAATGGATGGACAAACTGAGCGGACAATTCAAACATTAGAGAATATGTTGAGGTTGTGTGCCCTAGAGGTTCAGGGAAGCTAGAATAAGCATTTGTCTCTGGTGGAGTTTGCTTATAATAATAGTTATCATGCCAGTATTCAGATAGTTCTTTATGAAGCATTATATGAAAGACGGTGCGGATCACCTCTCTATTGGTATGAGTTGAGTGAGAGGACAATGATGGGACCGGATGTGGTAGATGAGACCATGAAAAAAATAAAATTGATCTAATAAAAGCTTATTACGATGCAGAGTAGATAGAAAAGTTATATAGATAATTGTCGTAAGGACCTTGTCTTTTGAGGTTGGGGATCATGTGTTTCTCAAGGTTTCCCTATTAACGGGTGTTGGACACTCAATTCGGGCTAAGAAGTTATCTCCTCAATATATGGGTCCTTTTGAGGTTTTGAACAAAGTTGGATTGGTGGCTTATCAGTTGGCATTGCTACCTCAGTTAGCGGGTCTACACAATGTGTTTCATATGTCACAGCTGAAGAAGTACTAACCAGACCTGTCACATGTAATAGAACCTAAGGAGGTTGAAATTGAGGAGAATTTAACCTACCGGACTGAACTAGATCGTATTGTGGATGCTAAGGATAAACAGCTCAGAAATAAGATAATCCAGTTGGTAAAAGTTATTTGGAAAGGCACAATTCCAGGAGATGCAACCTGGGAGACTGAGGATTAAATGAGGAAGGAGTATCCACAGTTGTTTCCCTAGGTATGTTTCTCTCTTTGATTCATGAATTAGTTTGGATTTTGGGGACAAAATTCTTTTCAAAGGAGGAGAGAATGTAACATCCTGAAATTTTAAGACTCAGATTTATTTAAAAAAATAAAATAAAATATCTATAATTAAATTAAAATTAAGAATAATTTGATAGAGGTCCAGAGTTTGAATTTTACTAAGTAAAAGTTGGGTTTTATTTTATTTTTAACTATAGGAAAAATTATCAAAGTTGACTCGGGCTTTTATGCTATAATAAAAAATGTTGGGCCCTTTCTTGTAATTTTCCCAAAGTCTTATATCAGCTTTTTTTAACAAAAACTGAATGCAGAAATGAAATAAAGGAAAAGAATAAAGAGCGTGCGAGAGAGAGAATGAACAAGAGAGAGAGAGAGAAAGGAAGAGAGAGAAGTTAGGCTCAAATTTGGAAGGCTTTGTGGCTGTTGCGAGCTCGGCTACATGATAAGTAAACTCCCTTCTTCAATCCTCTTGCCTCCCTCTTTGTTTTCTTCAATTTTGGAAGAGGAAATTTTTAGATTTTGATCCCAAAGGCTTTATTCTTGTAAGCTTTTATTTCTTTGGATCCTAGGGAGGATGTTTTGAGTTTCTATATAGTGATCTATTGTTTTGAGTGGTTGATTGGATGAAAAAAGGTATTTTGGGCACAAACTAAACCTTGAGAGATTGGGTTTTTCTCCTTAATGGTTTAAGCCTATTAATTTAGTTATAATTTTGCTATTTAAGCCAATAAAATTTAAATTAAGGTTTGGTTTTCATTATAAGGACTAACGGTGAAAGTTGGTGACACTAAGTGAAGGTTTTTAATTGATTAAAAATTATATAAATTGGAAATTAGCCTAGTGATGGCTAATAAATGATTTTGGTGGTTAAATGATACTATGTGAATGGTTGGTTTAATATATGGACCATTAGGATGGATTATGACTCATTGACTCAAGTTGTATGGTATGAGTTATATTTTTCATTAATGCTATTTGTCATGATAAGTGATGTGGATCACTTATATGTTGTAGGAAATTGTTGGTGGAAATTATTGAGAAGTTAAGGAACAAGTCAAGTCCTGTTTTGTACAAGAGAAAACCCTTTTGGTACCAAAGGGTTGAGGTAACAGGGGAATTTATAAACTATGCCATTTTTTTGGCATAACATAGCCCACTTGGCTATTTCTCAACTCAATCATATACAAATATATGCAATCATATTTATAATACAATCTTTGCCCCCAAATTACTCATTTAATCATAATTTTGGCTTTTGGCTTAAGATTCACCAACACATAATCACAATATAATCATAGCCCTAAAATTACTCATTTCCTCATAATTTGTCATTTGGCTTAAGATTCACCAACACAAACAACCATTTCAACTCAAACATTTTCCAATCAAAGCCCCTTTTGTAGTAAACAACACATATACACATAATCGGGGTTGATTTCACAAAAACTTAATTCAATACATGCATGCAACCTATGGTAACTCATATACACTTATATATACACAATATTTCAATTCAGTTCATTACACAACCTCAGAGTACACGGCGTCTCAACTCAAGCCAGTCTAGACTCTCTTCCCTTGGCCTGCTCACTTCCCGGTCTTATAAACATGTAACCATAGGGGTGAGATAAAAATCTCAGTAACAGAATAACTCATTCCTATTGACTATCACATGCAACAATATGAAAGTAAACATATTGTACCATTAAAACCTCATAAAGTAGTATTTACATCATATCACATTTCATATTCCACTTTTCATCAATCCCGAAGGATTCCATGCTATCTCAAGATATTTTATCATATCATAAAATATTAGCATGATCTCTACCAACCAAACCTCCAAATCACTCCGACATAAAGCCACAGGCTCATCTTAGATCAATGTACACTCTCATTAGTCTTGAGCTCACCTGCAGTGGTAGAATCACCCAGCTAAAGATATTCTAACATATAATATGGACTATAGTTTTCCCCCAATACACACAATAGGGTGTCGTTGACTCCCACCCATATCACAAAGATACTAAGGAATCTCTATTCTCTAACACAGTACCTTAATAGGCACTCAGGAGATCTTCTCTAACATAGCACTTTTCAAGGCACTAAGGAGAATTGTTTTCAATACCGCACCCTAATAAGGTACTAAGGAAACCTTGCCATATGGTTTTATCATCCGCTATACTCGGGTGAACTTTTACTACTCAGATCATGCTTTCTCAAACCATTTAAGGTTTCCTTTTCACAATTTACTTTTTTTTATACATAACATATATATATATATATATATATCACTTTACCTTACAAAACACAATTTCAATGCTCATTTCAACCAAAAGTCATTTTACACACACAATCACTCAATGCATTTGGCACATTTTGAACATATTTGGCACATTTTAGTCATTTGGCCTACTTTGACCAAAAACTCATTTTTACTATTTAACGCTATATTTATCCGTAAACTTTTTTTCATTTATCCATTCTAAGTTCATAACTACCCAATTACTACTTTACATCACCTTAACCGGTCTTATTTCACTCAAATCAAATTTTACCCTAACTTTCTCTCTTTAAAGGCCAAAATTGAGCTTGTGGGTTCAAAGCTCTACCGTTCAACTCTAAATCAGTTACAAAGTTCTAATTTAACTTCCAAGAACCTTTTTGTTACTATTGGGTAAGAATCAAACCCCTCAAATTTCATCGATTCAATTTCCCTATAACTCATTTTTAGAGAAATTTGTGTAGAATGGAAGGTAAGAGTTATACATAGGTTATCTAGCAAGTTACTGATCTGAATCACCTTCCACCGCTCCAAAATGACTTAACCTATCTTCTCAGCCCTTTTGCTCTCTCTGTTTCATACGTTTCTCAATTTCTCTCCTTTAAAATTTTCTGAAATTCACAACTTATGAAGTAAATTTCTGGTCCATGTGCCACGGCGCACGAAGCATGAGCCGCGATGCATGGCACAGTAAGACTTATTCTCACCAGCGTACTTGCTTCGACCTGAAACATACTCCTATCACCCGTATCTGTTCATACAACACACAAACCAGTCAAAATACCAATTAGTCCTTTGAATCTCTCATACCATTTAAATTTTCACTTCACCCTTGATTAACCTCTAAACTTAGGATTAAGAAATTTAGGATGTTATAGAGACACGTAGAATACATTATGAAGCCTAGATAACTGTGGAGGTAAAGCAATTCGATAGGCAACTGGTCTAATCTTCTCGGGGACTTTGAATAGACCCATGAATCTGGTAGTCAATTTCTTAGTTCTAATTGATCTCTCGATTCTTGTTACTGGTGTAATTTTTAGAAATATATGATCACTTATTAGAAACTCCAATGGTCTCCTTCTTCGATCAGCATAGCTCTTTTGCCTGCTTTGAGCTGTTAATAGCTTTTGAGATATTAATTCAATCTTTTAAGGGTTTGGTCCACAAGATCAGGTCCTACAATGCTTCTTTCACTCAACTCAATCTAATATAATAGGGATCTATACTTCTGTCCATATAAAGCTTCATATGGAGCCATTTGAATGCTGGAATGATAACTATTACTATATGCAAATTCGGCCAATAGCAAATAGCTATCCCAACCACCATGCAACTCTGACATACAAGATTGCAACATATCTTCTAGAGTCTGAATGGTTTGCTTTATTTGTCCATTAGTCTAAGGATGATAAGCGGTACTAAACTTCAAAGTAGTACCCATGGCTTTATGTAATGCTCCCCAAAACATAGATATGAATCTCAGATCTCGATCAAAGACTATATCTTTAGGCACTCCATGTAAATGTACAACCTTACAGATATAAATCTCAGCCAACTTCTCTAGAGAATCACTGATCCTAATAGCTAAAAAGTGAGCTAACTCAGTCAATTGGTCAACTATTACCCAAATAGCATCGTGCCCCAATCGAGTTCTTGGTAACCCAGAGATGAAATCCATGGAAATGTTGTCCCATTTTCACTTAGGTATTTCTAATAGTTGTAGTGGCTTAGTCAGCCTTTAATGCTCTATCTTCACTTTCTAGCAAGTCAAGCATCATGCTACAAACTCAGTCACCTCTCTTTTCATTCCTAGCCACCACCAATAATGCTTAATGTCCTGATACATCTTCATAGCTCCTGAGTGAATAGTGTACTTATTGTAGTGTGCTTCATTTAGAATCACCTTTCTCAAATCTCTATTATCAGGCACACAAATTCTATCCTAATAAACTATGAATCCATTATAATTGAAACTGAAATCCTTAGTCAGATTTGACTCAACCTCTTCTCGAATCTTAAGAAGATACTCTTATCTTACAACTACGCCATTCTCAACTCTTTCTAGAAACCACTACTGACCATAGTTGTATTGGCACTAACTAAAGCTTTCAATAGTACATCCTATTGAGAATCAATGAAAGACTTCATTAGATTGTGTTCTTGGATTATTAGACTAGCTATATGTAGTGTCTTCCTGCTTAACACATTAGCTATCACGTTAGCTTTCCTCGGATGGTATTTCAATTCAAAATTATAGTCTTTAAGCAATTCTATCCATCTTTTCTATCTCATATTAAACTCCTTCTGATCCATTAGATACTTTAAACTCTTATGGTCACTAAACATGCTAAATACTAACCCAAACAAGTAATGACGCCAAATCTTTAGCGCAAAAATCACTGCTGCCAGTTCTAAGTCATGAGCTGGGTAGTTCTCTTCATGTGGCCTAAGCTGTCTTGATGCATATGCCACTACTCGTTTATCTTGCATTAGTACATAACCCAAACCTCTCAATGAAGCATCCGTCTATACCTCATATGGTAATCTCAAATTTAGAATTATTAACACAAATGTAGTAGTTAACTTCTCTTTCAACTTCTAAAATGCAGTCTCATACCTATCATTCCAAACAAAAGGTTGATCTTTTTGAATCAATTTCATCAATGGGGAAGTAATCTGAGAGAAACCTTAGATAAACCTTTCTAGCTAATCCTAAAAAACTTTAAATTTTTATAATTGAACTAGGCCATTCCCATTTCAAAACAACATCAACTTTGTAAGGATCAATAGAAATCGCATCTGCTGATACCCAATGGCCCAAAAGTCTAACTTCTCTCAGCCAAAACTCACACTTACTGAGCTTGGCATAGAGCTTGTTCTACTTAAGAATCTGAAGGACAATCTGAAGATGCTTGGCATGTTATTCCTCATATTTTGAATAAACCAAAATGTCATCAATGAAAACCATAACAAACTAGTCTAAATATTGTCTAAAGATATAATTCATGTAATCCATGAAAATTGCAGGTGCATTGGTTAGACTAAAAGGCATGACAAGGAACCATAATGCCCATAATGCATATGAAAGGCTGTCTTAGGTACATCTTTCTCAAAAACCTTCAACTGATAATACCTTGACCTCAAGTCAATCTTGGAAAAGACTGAGGCTCCTGCTAACTGATATAACAGATCATTGATCCTAGGTAAAGGGTATTTATTCTTCACTGTCACCATGTTCAACTACTGGTAGTCAATGCACAGCCATAAACTACCATCCTTCTTTCTTATAAATAACACCGGCAAGCCCCAAGATGATACACTCGGCCTAATGAAGCCTTTATCAAGCAAATCTTCAATCTGCTTCTTTAATTCATTCAACTCTAAGGGTGACGTCTGATAAGGGGCTTTAAAAATTAGTTCTGTACTAGGAACCAAATCTATTGAGAAATCAACTTCCCTTTCCAGAGGTAATCCAAACATCTCCTTAACAAATACTTTAGGAAATTCACTTAGTACTCTAATCTTCTCAATACCCCCATCATATATACTACTAGCTGCACAAATCACCATGTAAGCATTACACCCTTATTTGATTAGCTTCTTAGCTTGCACAACTGATAAAAATCTAAGTAGCTCAGTAGGACTAGTTCTTGCCAACAACACTGGCAATAAGACTAGCTTCCTAGCACAGTCTAGCATAGTATTATTAACTGCTAGCCAATCCATGTCACTTATCATATCAATCCCTTTCATGGGAATGCAAATCAGATCAATCACAGATACTCGATCCTCAAATACAATCTCAACTCTGACATGCTCTGCTAGTAATACTTGAGAGTCCAAAAGGCATAGTCACTTTAATTATCATAGGTAGCTCTTTCAGTTCTAACTTTAATCTATCTATGTAACATCCCTAAAACTAGCACCTATTAAATTATTTGTTTTATATTAAGATAAATTATGACATTGGATATTTAAGAAAATATATTAACCATAAAAGTCAAGGTTAATTTTATAGAATTTTAAGTGGAGAAATTTTCTTAAGGTAAATTAAAAGATTAACCATGCCTTCTCTTTTCTACTTGTGAAAATAAATAGAATAAATGTCAATTACATTGGAAGTTAGTTAGTTGTCATGACCAAAGGTGATAAATTATTATGTGACATTAGTACATTGCTCCCATCAAATTATTATTTGATTGTTTCATATATGCTTTCATTTAACTTCACAGCTAAGATACAGTAAAGGAAATAAAAGATTAAAAAAATTATTAATAAAGGGGAAAGAAAGAAGGAAACATTATCGGTTAGTCATCTATTATCATTTATAAAAAGAATATTACAAGCTAAGGAAGTAGAGTTAGATTAAGTGGCATGTTTTGATCTAGTAATAATAATAGGTGGCATCAAATGAAAAGCTTCAAAGGCATAAGTAGGTTTAGGTAGCAGTAAATGATATTTTGAGAAGTCATTTTGGTGAAAAATTATTTACACCACCATTTATATTTGTCTTCAAATATAATACCCATTAGCCTTCTCCTTCTTCTCTGCAAACAAAAAAAATCAAGAGTAAGGAAGAGCTAGAGAAATTATAAAGAGAAGAAAATGACTAAGAAAGTGACCGCTTGATTAGGTGGCAGCAAAATAGATTAGGAGGCAACACATTAGATTCGGTGGCATAAGAACAAGATTTGAAGGATTGAAGTTGGATAGGTGGCAGCAATTGAAAAATTATTTTCAATAAATTGAAAATTCTATCCACCGCTTCCCATAATCTCAATTGCACCTATATATATATATATACCCCAATAGTGTCATGCTCTTTTGTATCTTTTCCTTACTTCTACAAACAAATTCAAGAGAGTGAGAGCATGAGGAAAGGTTGAGCAAATCATGGGAAGAAGAAAAGAAGGAGCAAAGTTAGATTACTTTTGAGGTAGCAAAGCTTATATTTTACTTGAGTATATATATTTAGTTTGCTTGAGTAGAATGGCCTGATGATGTTAAATGTGTATGAATGCTATTCATCAGTTTATGCTATTCCTTAGTCAATGATTGAGTTATGGTTATTGAAGAATAATTTGGAAACACAGTCAATCTCTTAATGTTCTGTGTGCTAGTGAAATTATATGTATAAGTTTGAATAAATGCTTGCTAATCCACTTGAGTTAACTATATATATATATATATATTAAGTATGTGTATGTTTTGCTACTGGGATTTTCATAATCTCATACCCTAAAATTTACTAACCATGTCAGGGTGTCAAGGCCCAGCTCAAACAAAGACAAAGGAAAAGCTAATGAAGTTTGAAATTTATAGACTTATCCTAAATAGTTTTGTGTAATTATTAGAGTATGTATGTTTAAGTTTGGCTTATAAACTTCTGAATGTTGCAGTTGTAATATGAAATGATGTGCTTCTAGACTATGTTGAATTATTTTGGACTGGTATGTAATGGCCAAAACACAAAATGTCAACCTAGTTGTAAATAAATGACTGTGTAAATGTGTATGTCTCCTATAACAGAGTTTTTGTGTTGATATTGATTTTAGAAAACCATAAAATTTTATCACTATCTAAGCTTTCAAATGATACTTAGATCATGTTATTTGAATTATTAAATCTTGATATATGAGTTTTCAAATATACAAGTCCAAAAATAAGATTAAAATGTTAGGTCCAGAATAGAGATCAGATATCAACATAAAAACTGTATTAATAGGGCCATGTAAAATTCAGCTAAATATTTTTCTAATATATTAGACTCATCCAGCTTTCAAAAAAATCAAAAATCACATAAAAATGTGTTTTTAAGAATTAATGGTGAATTTTCAAAGTTTACATAGGAATTCTAAAATAAGCTAAGTGTCCAAACTAAGTAATTAATTTGCACGAATTAACTGTATGAATTGGGCTGAGTTATGTTCAGTTTAATATTTTTATTTTATTAACAACACTTTAAGTTTTCTGAAAAGCCCAAGATCATAATATTTGGATCTCTACAACTTTAGTTATTATTTTTCCAAGTGAAGGTATAAAAGTTTAGATTCAGAATTATAGACAAAAATAGGTGTAGTTAAGAAATAAGTAAGCAGTGGCAAACGTACAAGTCCAAGTCCATTTACACGATTATGTTTTCTAGCTCAATCATAGGCACTACATTTGAATGGGAATAAATCAAATCATATAGTCTTTAAAATATATATATACATATATATAATAAATTTTGAAAAGAAAATAAATTAAATTTCCCTAAGTTCATGGAATAAATTATAAGGGATATTATTCATAATCTAGTCTTGTTATATGTCCCTTATAAAGAAATTGTAGGTTTGTAATACGATAATACAAAAATCCTCTCAATTCAATATTTATAGACTTAGTTAAGATTATTTCTCAAAGTTGTTTAGAAAAGTTTAAAAGAATTTGTGAATAGTATTACATGATATAATTACTAATTTTGAATGCAATTGATTCATATATAGTTCAAAATTATTTCCTATTTAGTCCAGAAATGTAAATAATGCCTTTAGAAATGAGCTGTGACATTTGTGGTATCAGAGCAGAAGTTCTAGCAATTAAGTTAGAATGCTTTATTAGTGAAAATTTTTTTAGTATAAAATGGAAGAGTGATTAGTAGTAGTTACTTTTTGAGGTATTCTTTATGACTTTGTTGTAAATTAGGTCACTCTAATTTGAATATCTATGTTGACTTTTGGTGCAATATATTATTATAACCTATTGTGTGTGTTTCCTATTTCTTGTGAAATTATTGCCTAATCATAGAAATAGCACATAATTTAGTAAAATCTATCTATGGTTAACTAAATATGAGCCTACAGATGGTTAACACTAGAAGTGGTATTGAGGTCAAGACCTACCTCGGGACAATAGACAGGGACGAGTTGCTCAGGATCCATAACCAGATCCTTTGCAAGTTATCATGCTCATCTTGAACAATAACAAAGACTTATCAAGCAATTGCAAGAGACTATAATTGAACAAAGACAAGATAGGGAGAGAGAAAGAAATATGCAAGCTAACCTTATCCCTATGGAACATCCTAATTTTCAAGAGCCACATCAACCACTACAACCTTTCCAACACATTACAGAGCCTTTAGAAGGAAAAATGACACAACAACAAGCTATAGAAAATTTTTGTAAACATAATCCCCTATCCTTTGATTGGCAAATTCAATACACAGGCTGCAGAAGACTGGCTTATTAGAATGGAGAAAATTTTTAAAATCATGGGATGCACTACAGAACAGAAAGCTCTAATGGCTACTTATATGTTGGACAAGGATGCAGATCGATGGTGGAGAAATACAAAGCTTATTTTAAAAGTGCAAAACACTCCAATCACTTGGGAATTGTTCAATGATCAATTCCATGAAAAGTATTTTCCTCAGTCTGTTAGGGATGAAAGAGAAGCTGAGTTCCCATGTTGAAACAACTGGAAGGTAAATCAGTGGACAAATATGTAGCTAAGCATGTTTAAGTATCAAGGTATTCTACCTATTTGCAACAATTCAATGATGAAAGGTGGAACACTGAAAAGTTAGAAAGGGGTTTATTGCCAGTTATTCAAGAAAGAGTTACGGCAATGCAAATAAGAACTTTCAATACCCTGGTTGAGGTTTGTAGAATCACTGAGAGGAATTTGAACTTAACAACCAATACTATAACCGGGTTAGTAAGAGTAAAGAGGATTATTGGAACTGACTACTCAAACAAAAAGAGTGACAAGAGACCTTAGAACAATAAGAATTTTAAGAAAATTAGAGAGAAGAAGAACCAAACCAAGAATTCTCTTGTTACTACTTGCAATTAGTGTGGAAGGAGTCATAGAGCAAGAACATGCCTAGCTGGAAAAAATGTCTGCTACCGATGTGCCAATAGTTTATAATTTAGGAAAACATGATTTTGCTCTCAATAGTTTTCACATTAATATCTAAGAGTACAATTAACAACAAATAAACCTGTTAAGTCTAAAACTTCTCTTGTTCTTCATGCTTTTGAGGTTGTCACTTGGATTTGTAAATATTGATATGCATAAGAAACAAACCCTTTTCTTTTAGTTTTGTAATCATCAAAATATATTATTCAACAAACGTTGCTCTAGTAAAGAGAACCAAGCTCCCTTTTTATACTGCATTCTCTTTTATTTCTATCAAGTCAAGTGTCTAATTAAATCTAATTCAAGCCATTTGTAGCAGATCTTATAAAGATGGACACTACTACAAAAAGGCAGTTCTACTACCCTAATTCACGTCACATATTAAAAGTGGGACTTAGAAAACAATCCACATCACCCAAACAAAAAGAGAACTAGGATTGAAAAAAACATTTTTTTAATTTTAAATAATCCACATCCCCCACCTCCCTAGGAGACATGGAATATAACAAGTCCACGTCCCCTAAAATCCATGTCCCCCAAGATCTAGCTGACATGGATTATAAAGAAGCCACATCCCTTAAGGAGGAAGGGGATGTGGATTATAAAGAAGCCACATCCCCCTCCTCCATGAGGGATGTGGCTTCTTAAAAAAATTATTATTTATATTTTATTTTATAAAATTCTGATATTTAAGAGATTTTTTCTTTGTTTTCTCTTACTCCCATGAAGTATATTTTGTATTATACTTTAGGGGCTCTAATTTTTTTATTTATTTATAATATTCTTTCTAATATCTCACTTTTTTAACTTTGATTGTCTTTTTTAATTTAGATCATTTGCTTTTATATAAATAAAAACTATTTATATGTTAAAATCTTGAACTAATATATTTTTGTATTTTTTATGATTTTTAAAATATAAAAGTATGTGATTTTGATATTTTTCTTTAAAAAATCATATAAAAAAATGCAAAACTCTAATACTTTAGAACTTCAAATTAATGTACAAGCCAACGAACTAAAAAAAAAAGATAATTGGAACTGGAAAGAACATAACAAATTAAGGAGATTGGAAAAAGACATAAAAAAGCCTCATAACCCTTACTTTATATGATATGGCAATATAATTAATAAAGTTGAGACATATCATGATTTGGGTACTACAACTTCTTTTTTCTTTCCTCATAAGTTAGGCTAGCAAGAAGCAAGAGGGAATACAAAGACAAAAGAGTCTAGCTTGTGTGAGGTGTCACCCCACCTTTGTTAGATAAAATTAGATTACCACAACACTAGGAATATCTGCCAGGAAAGTAAGATTATAAGATTGTTCCTAGACAATTTTGGCCAAGAAATTAGCACACATGGTATTGTAGCTTCTTCAAGGCAAGTATGGCAGCAACAAAAAGGAATAGATGATAGAAGAAAGCCAACTAAAGGAAGGAATTCATCAATCCACATCCCCCTTCCTCCATTGGTGATATGGCTTCTTTAAACAATCTTAAGGAGAAAATAGTAGGTAAATCCACGTCTCCTAGCTTTTTAAGGACGTGGTATGTTTATAACCCACGTCACCCAAATCATGAGGGATCTGGATTAGTAAATCCACATCCCCTTCCTCCTTAGGTGATGTGGATTATCAGAATTCACATCCCCAACTGAGGAGAGGGTTGTAGATTATCAAAATCCATGTCCCCCTGGGACTCAAGGAGATCAAAATCCATGTCCCCCTTCTTAGAGGGGGACATGGATTTTGATCTCCTTGAGTCCGACACCACTAGTTTTTTAAATCCTACCAGCTTCTTTTCAACTCACCCTGTCTGTCTCTCGTGTGTCTTGTCTCTTAGCTCTCTCCCTTACTTTTTATCTTGGTGTCTCTCATCTCTCGTCTCTCTTGTCTGGTTCTTTATCTCTCATAGCTCTCATTTTTTTTCAAAACTCACATCCTCTCTTAGTTATTGTGTCACTGAAGCCCCACTCACGATTGAGCATCTCTACGCCAGTGAGACCTATTCCTTACAACTGCTCCTCTCCTCTTCTCTTCTCTGCTGAATCATACTAGCTCCAAGTGCTGTTTCTTACTTTTTATTGTTTCTTACATTGTGATTCAAAGCTATAAGTAGAAATCAAAGCTGTAAGTGTATAGATGCCCCCTCAAAGCTCTTTTTTTTTTAGATTCCCCTGCATGCAAGTAGAAACCCAAGGAATAGATAGAGTAGCAAAGTGTGAGGTGTTGAGATTGGGTTAGGATACTACTGTTTGATTGGGTTAGAAATCCAAAAGATAAACATATTCTACTATGTCGCCAAAAAGAAAATAAAAATATAAAACAATGTTATTGCTGTTTTAGGTTTTTAAGGAAATTAAAGAAGCCTATATTGTTCTTGTGTGTGTCAATATATGTTTTTTTTATCTAAAGACATGTTTTTTATTAAGATATGGTTTTAAGTGTGTGACATTCAAGTAAAAAAAAATTGCCTAACATTGTTATATTATATATTTTTAATGAATTAAACATGATTTATGATCAATGCATGGTTTATAAATTTTTTTTTATATTTTGAATTTGAATACAAAATAAAATAACTTGATAAAAGAAAATTAATATTGAGATCAATATAAAATATAAGACACATACTTATTTTAAACTTCAAACAAATGCACAAGATTTTCTCAACATTAAATAAGTAATAAAAATCATTTGAGGCTTATAAATCAAATTTTTTATTATATTAATTTATAAATTTTTTCATCAAAGATAAAAAAGTATACAATTCATTCAATTTTATAAATATATTCTTACAAATAATTTAAATAGTTATACAAATAAATTAATGTTTATATAAGTTTAATATCCATGTATATAACTTCACATGATTATATATGCATAAACATTCTTAGAGGGGGAAGAAAACTTGCCCATGCTAGCTCTGGGTCCTAGATTCACCACCGATTATGCCCAACTTATTTTCTCTAATTTATTTTTAATTTATTTTTCCACATTATGCCTATTTTTTCACTCTCCACTTAAGTGATTTATTTGCTCTAATTTAATTAGATAGTTTAACGAAAATTTAGATAATATTGCACCTGAGAATTTGTAATAATGGTTAGGTCTTGTTTGCATTGAATTTAATTTGAGAATTAAGTTTGGGAATTAATTTAGGTAGGAAATATTTGTTTAATTGCTTGTTGTATCTATTGGTTTATAATTATTGTAATTTTAAGATGTTCGATTTTAAGGGAAAACTCTGCTAATTTTTATTTTTATTTTTTAGAAATGAGTCTAGCTAAAGCACAAGTAAGATAGTAAATTGTTAATTTAATAGACTTTGTGATAATTTTTTAGGTAAAAAATAAAATGGATTGTAATTGGATGAATCCTAGTAGAATGACTGAGGAGTATGAGAATGGTGTGGATTAGTTTCTTAAATTTGTTAGAAGAAATGTTCCTAGCAAAAATGAAAAGTATTGTTGTTGTTGTGTCAACAGCATGAATAAGATTGAATTGGGTGTTAATAAAATAAAAGAGCATTTAATTTGTGATGGAATAAATTTGAGGATTACAAGATGGATATGACATGGGGAGGCAGCAAGAATAACTTCTATGTCCCAAAATGATACAATTGTGAATGATTGGGATGATAGAATAGAGGATATGATTTGTGATGTTGAGATGACATCATTTGCATAATCTCATGTATATGACAACTTGCATAGTGATGCAGAAAATCCCTTATATAGAAACCCATATACCGAGGGTGTACTAATTTTTTGCTCTTAACAGCAATGTTGGGATTGGTTAACTTAAAGTCTATAAGTGGGTGGACTAATTTGAGTTTTACAGAGTTACTTGAATTCTTGAGTAAAATGCTTTTAGCCTATAATTTGCTTCCAAAATGTATATATGAGGTAAAGAAAATCTTGTGTCCAATAGGTATGAATTATAAAAGGATACATGCTTATCCTAATGCACTAATATAAAAATTAAAATAAATGATGGGTCTTATTCAACAGTTATATCTATAACCATCCAATAAGTAATTATATTGGACGGTTCCTAAAACAACTATCCAATATATTGAATATATTAGACGGTTACTATAAGGACCATCCTATATATGTTCAAATCTAACAACGTTTTAAAAAAAATTTAAAAAATTATTGGATGGTTGAAAATTCAACCGTCCAATATGTTCCTTTAAATCGTCTTCTTGCTCCAGACAGGGCTTTATTTTCGATGCCACTCCTCACAAACATAGAGCATCTCTTCGTGGTGACACAACACCTCTTCAAGCGTCCCCCCCTTAAAAGATCATGTCCCTTTGGTGCACCATCCCTATCCCCATAAATAGATTTTAGTTTAGTGCCTCCATAAAATCAAGTTAGTTTAGCACATATCTCCCCCTAAAAATCAGATCTGTTCGATTTGTTTTCTCCCCTTTACCCACACCTTTCTTCTCTTCCTCTACCATTTCTTCACCAGCGATGACCTTTAGCATTGTTTGCAGTGCTCTCTTCCTCTCCCACGCCCTCTTATCTCTGCTCAAGTGCGTCATTTCATAAGTGTTGTATCTCTCTTCTTCTCATTCCTTCTAAATCTTTTTGATTTCTTTCTGAAATGATTTACCTTATTTTTTATATTTTATTATTGTCTGGAACACAATGGGCATGTTTGATTTTTGATTAGGCTTTAGTTTGTTAGATTATATTATATTGATTTTGTGTTATTATTGTCGCACGCAAGGTGTTCAATGAAATGCTTCATTGAAAAATAACCTTTGGCAAAAACCCACATGAAATTGAAGTTATGAATCACTTGATAATGCTTGTTAGACTAATAATATATGATTAGATGAGAGTTATATTTATTTTTTATTTTTATCTGAATTTATTGTTTATTTTTTATGTTTTTTTGTTTGAACAACACTTAACTATTTTGAGTGAAAATTTTTTATCATTTCATTCTTTGATTGATGATTGAGTAGCATATGAAGTTTTATGATGATTGAAATTGTGTATGAGTACTTTTAACTTACTCAAAATTTTTACTTATGTGTAATTTTTAGCTTTAAATAGCATAATGTGATTGTTATTTTTGATGATGATGATAATGTGATTGAAATGAGGGCAAAATGTTTTATGCCATTATGCTGCCGAATTTTCATTTGAAATTATTAGATTGGCATTTTTAGGCCCTTTTGTTTAAACTTTTTTTTTTAAATTGAAAGGCAATTTTTTCACACAAGAAATTTTTTTTATTTTTTTTAATAGAGATGGAAATTTTCAATACAATCATCTTTTATAAATTAATGACATATAACTTTTATAATAATTAGGCCTATTTATTAATGTTAATATTGAAATATATATATTACTTATTATTATAAGTAAAAATGATTTTTTTATGATTGTAACCAACATAAAATAATTTATAATTTTTTAAAATCTTTACAAAACAAATCACTTTTTTAAAATCTTTAAAGTTCTTAAAATTTTTTTAATCTTAAACACTGGGGCCCTAATGTTGTTTGGATTATATATATATATATATATATTCAAATGCAATGCCTAAAGAAATTATGAAAATAAATGTTATAAATTATAAATAAAATAATTCACTTGTTGGTGAGTTTTTCACATAAGAAAAAATAATTACAATTAGTTTAATATAATTATAAGTA
Organism: Prosopis cineraria; assembly: GCF_029017545.1. Classification (NCBI taxonomy): domain Eukaryota; kingdom Viridiplantae; phylum Streptophyta; class Magnoliopsida; order Fabales; family Fabaceae; genus Prosopis; species Prosopis cineraria. Next base: position 11,655,857 of record NW_026555340.1, on the reverse strand, counting down.
TTATCTTAAATTTAATTAGCTTAGAGAGGGATGATATATATAATACAATTAGTTTAATATAATACAATTAGCTTTTTAAAAGATTCTAGAAACCTATGCCTTGTATTAGCTATTGACAAAATGAATCAATATGACATGCAAAGTAGTACCCATAGTACATGGCTAGTAACATCAATCATTTATAATCTATCTCTATAGTTATGCATGAAGCACAAGTATTTTATGATGTCCATGTTAATTTCTAGGCCAAAGCAATCAAGAAATGATATAGACATATACTTGGCTCCTCTAATCAAAGATTTAAAGCTATTATGGGAGATACGTGTCGAAGTGTATGATGTGTATAGGAAGGAAACATTAATTTGAAAGTCATGTTGTTTGGCATAATCAATGACCTTTTAGCATATCGTAATTTGTTTGGGTATAGTATCAAAGGAAAACTTGGATGCCTTATTTGTGAAGATAGCACACAATCGGTGAGATTAGAACATGGTATGAAGAATGTCTACATGAGACATCATAGATGGCTGCCTCAAGAACATTATTATCAAAGATTAAGAAAATCTTTTAGTCGTAATCCAAAAGAAGGTAGGCCACCACCTCCATTTTTATCGGGTGATCAGCTATTTGAAAAGGTTAAGGATTTGAATATTGAATTTGAAAAACCTCTTCTGAAGCATATCAGTACAAGTAGGTGGAAGAAAAGATCTATTTTCTTTGATTTACCATATTGGATGACCTTGGATGTGAGGCATTTTCTTGATATAATGCATATTGAGAAAAATGTGTGTGAAAGTATTGTTGCTACATTACTACAAATTCCAAGAAAGAGTAAAGATGACATAAAAGTGAGGGTAGACATGGTTTCTATGGGTATAAGGGAAGGCTTGGCACCGAAGGAGAATGGAAGTCATACGTTTCTTCATCCAGTAGCTCACACACTGTCCAAAAAAGAAAAAAGGGCATTATATGAGTTTCTTTGTGCAATTAAAGTTCTAGAAGGTTACTCTTCCAAAATTAAAAATTTTGTGTCAATGAAAGACTTGAAATTGAAAGGTTTAAAATCTCATGATTCCTATGTCTTGATAGAATATTATCTTTTAGTAGCCATACATTCTATTTTAGCCAATGGGTATGTAATGCGATAACTAAACTGTATTTCTTCTTTAAGTCTATTTATAGCAAAGTGATCAACCCTTGCAAATTGCCAAGGTTGTAGGGCTGAATTATAAGGACATTATGTGAACTTAAAATGTATTTTCTGCTAGCATTTTTTTAACATAATGGTTCACCTTACTATTCACTTAGTTAAGGAGGTAGAAATGTGTGGCCTGACTTATTTGAGATGGATGTACCCGATTGAATGTAACATGAAGGTACTAAAAGGGTGTTTGAAAAATTGAAGTAGACTTGAAGTTTACATTGTTAAAAGGTACATTAGTGAAGAGGCTATTGAAAGCTATCAAGAGTACTTGAGAGATGGAAAATATGTTAGGATTCTAGTAGATAGACATATGGGAAGAGAAGATAGGGAAGGAAAGAAAGTAGTCAAATTAGTCACTATCTCAGGAAAACACTAGGAGCAAGCACACCTTTATGCGTTGCACAACTCTAAAGAGGTTGATGAGTATGCAGAGAAGCATAAGTCTAACATTAGGAAGGATAATCCTAGAAGTGGTATGAGAAAGAACATCATAAGCATTTCACAGGTTGGTTAAAAAAGCATACTTCTAACAAGTACAATTTCAATCATAATTATATTTTTAAAAGAGTAACATGGTTGGCTAGAGGTCTAAACATACAAGTTGTCTCTTATGTTAGCTATGTAATCAATGGATACACATTTTACAACAAAAAGCTAAATGATTGAAGCATAATGCAAAACAGTGGTGTAACTCTTATAGCTGAAGCGATGCATATTTCTAGTGTGAAAGACAAAAATCCTATATATGCATCAATGTCATATTTTGGTGTGATTGAACATATAAGGTTCCAGTCCTTAGTTGTAATTGGGTTAATTATAAAAGTGGCATTTAAATTGATACGTCGTCTGGGTTCATATAGGTGAATCTTACAAGGCATAGAAATAAAGATGAGCCTTTTATTTTAGCATCACAGGCTAAACAAGTATTCTATGTTCTTGATCCTATAAAACAAAATTGGTCCATTATTTTATTATCAAACAAAACAATTAGAGAGACTATTGATGTTGTTAAGGATGATCCATTTGAAGGGATTGTGCTTGAAAGCAATCTCATTGAAGATAGTACCAACTATATAAGACATGATCATAATGAAGGTATTTGAATTTTAAAAAGGGAAAATAGAATAAAAGAGAAGATTAGGAAATTAAATTGAGCTATCAAGGTAAAAAAGTTCAAAAGAAGTCAAGGAAAAGGAAAAGAATGACTTAATCTTGTGGTGATCAATTTTCGTAAGTACTATTTGTATTTTATTTGTGTCTTGTGTATTTTAGATTTCTTAATTACTTTTTGTGCTTCATTTATGCCTTGTATATTTTAATTTTATTAATAACTATTTATGTTTTATCTTTTAACTATTTCGTTACAGGTAAATGGCTCCTAAAATGCCACCTAGGAGAGCTGGTGACCCCAGTTTGACTAATAACCTATTGGATAATCCTCCTAATGATACTAGTTCACCCCCTGACTTATAAACTGACCAACTTCTTGACTTGCCAATAGGTGATCATCCCTCTACATCCACTTGTCAGCCTATGGCTAGAAATGCTCAAGAAACTGTGGCTACATCAATTAGGAAAGGCTTGGTATTGATGGGTGATGTTAATAGAAGATGGTTAGCTAGATAGAAATATTCTCTTCAGTAGAATTCAAAGGGTCAACTAATTAAGACCAATAAGTATAAATTCTCCAGCTACATTGGGGCTATGACTATTTCATATGGGAACAAGTTGAGGTAATATATATGTATTTATAATATTAATTGGTTTATTATATTATCATGTCAATTTTCTAACTTATATCTTAAATCTATCGATTAAGTAGTTAGTATTTGAGATTGACGCCAGTCGAAGTCATTTTGTCATGGAAGTAGTATCTAAGACATATTAAGCCTTCCAATATTTTGTAGGATCAAAATATATAACTCATGTCGATGGCCATATTAGTCCTACAGTCCCTGAGTTGATAAGAGCCATTATCAAACAAGAGTATTGGGATGCTTTTCTTGCTAAGCACCTTGACAAATCATTTTTGGTAAGGATCATGATATTTTGTGTAATAATTTTATATGAATTGATCACTAGAATTATGGTACCTTTTATTTTTTTTAGAAACTGGGCCAAAAGAATAAAGAGTTGAGAGCAAAATATCTTTTTCCTTTCCTAAAAGGGCGCTTAGGGTATTCAGAGATCGAGTAACAAGTAGTATGTTTTGAATTTATTAATTGATATGCAATATGTGATGTCACTAATATATTTTAATGCATAGATCAATGAAGACAGCACACCAAAGATCTCTATATCGCGGGCTAGACTCTGTATATTAGGTTGGACTGATAAAGATGGCAACTATGTGGGTGAATATGTTTGAGAACTTATTGAAAAAGTTGTAAGTATTTTCATTCTCAACTTTGCATAGCATGTTAATAATTTCTATTTTAATAACTTTTGTTTTTCAAATTATGATGAATGGAATGTCATCTCAGAAGAAATTTCTAAAGGCAAGCTTTCCCAAGAAAAAGATGCCTTAGAAAAGGCATTAGGGAATCGTGATCACCCAAGTTGTGCTAGGGATGTTGGCATAGGGGTCTCAAGGAAATAAATAGTGGAAAAAAAAGACTCCAAAAGATGTGCCTTCTTCAGCTAAGTTTAATACTCTAAAACAACAAGTAGAAGCACAGCCAAAAATAATTGAGGCACTACTTGGGGCTAATGATTCTAGGAAGTCAACCTTTGAGCACATAAGCCCCGGCAAGATAGATAGTTGCACTGTGGCCCAACCTTCTGGTCAAATTCCTAAGGTATATATTGTTTTTATTCCTTAACTTTGGTTCACCATTATTTTATTAACTTATACTTATTTTTATTTAGGGTGAGCACGATTTCTTTTTTGTGGCAAATAGCCCTGGTAGGCATAAAGTGGCAAGAGGCCATGTGTTTAATATTACTAGAGAAAAAACCATACACAATGTGCCGATGCCTGCAAAATATATGCGAGAGTTAATTCATGAATCTATTGATGCTAATTACCCATTTCCCATTCCTACTTTAGATGCATTTATTGTTGGAAAAGTAAGTGGCAACTTTATTGCATAGCCCAGGGTTTGTTTCTGTGTAGAAGATGAAGCACAAAATTGACAGGTATGTTAGTTACCTTTTTATGTATATGTTACATAATTGGTTTCTAACTATATAATTGGTGTCCAATCCAAGGGGAAGGGTATCACTAGACAATCAGGCCAACTATCTAAAGTTGAGATAGCCGTGCCAAACGAATTACAAAAAATCTACCAGGGCGCACTTCAGGCATATGCAAAGTTGTTTGTTGATTCTACAGTGCTTATCAGCTTTAACTAGAGCATGTATGACAGAGAACAACATGATATGATTAGGGTTGAAATGATCAATAAAGTCCACAAGCACATTTTGATCAGCCAAAATGTGGTTCATTTTTATATGAAGTACATATTATTTATATGACTTTTTATTATATTTTAAACTTAATATAATATAATAATTTGTTTATTTTTTTCATTTAGGTACCTATATGAAAATTTTATCGTCCCTAGTGATCTTACATCAAAATTTGTCTTTGTCTATCCTCATGATATCTCTACTCATTGCAACATCACTGTGAACACCGTATTTTGTTTGGGTATTTTTTTAAAAAATAAAAATAAACTCGACTAAAAAAATATAAAAATAAAATTTAATCCTTTTTAGGGTTATATTTTAAACATAAATTTTTTTAATTAATAGGTTTAATTCTATTTTAACCTAAATAATCTTTTATGGGTTAGGATCTTATTTCTTCAAAAATAACTAAAAAATAAAAAAATAAAATAAAATTTAATCTTTTTTTAGGATTATATTTTAAAAAAATATAATAATTTAACAAAATAAAAAAAAAAAGGTTAAATCTTAAAAGAGAAAATCTCCCAAATTACTCCAATCATTCAAGAATATTAGGAGTCTACTTTTGAGAGTTAACATTTCTCTCCTCAAATCTTATTTTCATTTATGTGTGTGTGTGTGTGTGTGTAATCAAAATTATTAATAAAAAAAAAGAAGAAAGCTAGATGAAACGCTGATAGCATTTCATCACAACTTAAGTGGGCGGTCAAGCACAGCACGCAGAAAGCAGAAGCAAACACATGAAACACAGCCAAAAGACTTCAACCTTTCGGATAGACGCAAGACGAGAAGGAACAAAAATATGCAACAGCAACACACACACGAAAGCAGAATGCACACAAAGATCAGACATGACAAAAGGAAAAAAGGAAGCAGAACACGTAGAGAAAGAAAGAAGAAGAAAAAGAAATGAAAACTATAGCAACACCATACGCAGTAGAAGAAAACACACAAAAAAAAGAAGCCACACATGAAACCAGAGTTAGACACAGAGAAAAGGAAAGTTAGAACAATAGACCAGTGCCAAAACATATAATATAGAAAGCTGAAGAGCAAGGGAAAAGCAAAACACATAGCCACATATGCACGAAAAAAACACTAAAAAAATAGAGCACGAAAAAAAAGCAAAACAAGAAGAGAAAGAGGAAGCCGAGAGGGAAAGATTGAGAGTATAAAAAGAACAGAAAACAAGAGCACAGGAGACGACAAAAATGCAGAAAAACAAAGACTGAGAGAAAGAAGAAAAATAGGAAGAGAAGAGAGGAGACGAACAGAGACAAAGGAACGAGAGTTTTTTGAAAAGAAAGTAAAGACTGAGAGAAAGAAGAAACAAAGAGAGCAGAAAGAGAGGCGATGGAAGACTAAAAGGAAAATAGAGACTGAGGAAGTCGAGAGGAGACAAACGGAAGGGATGTGAAAACTGAACATGAAAATAGAGACAATGAGAAAGAGCAAACCAAAATCAGAGGGGGAGATTTCTAGAAAGACAAAGAGGGGAGAATAGAGGTCGAGATCAGACATAGAAGTTGGCTAGCAAAAAAAAGAGAAAGGACCTGCGTTTTTTCAGGGAGCGAAGGAAGGAGATATGCTACTCAGGTTCTTTAATCTACTTGCTTCTAAATTTGGAATGCTCTACATTTGATTTTGGTTCGTAATTTCTAAACAAATTTTAATATCTATAAGCTTTGATCAGTATTGGGGTCCCTGAAAAATTTCTAAACAAAACGCTGACATATGCCTCTTTGAGCGTTTACATTTCATTAGAATTTTTTTTGGATATGGAATTTGGCCTTTCTAGTGGCATTCTTGTTGTGAATACTGCAAAATTTTACATATGTTCATGTATGGCTTGATGGATGCGAGAGTGTAAAGAAGAATGACAAGGAGATTGCAAATAAAATTTTTGCTTGCTATCATAACTAGCCTAATTTGATTTTGAGCATAATCTCATTATAATTTTATCTCAGATAATGAAAAATTAGTGGGGTTATTAGACATAGTTTTTGAACATGTTTTTAGCCTAAAAGGATATGTGGATATGTGGTGGATTGGCATTGATCCTTATATTGATAAAGGCCCTTTATCTATTTGTAATGTCTCAACATGATTCTCTACCTTCTTTATCTATTTGCATGTGCATTATGTCATCACCAGAAGGGAGTTCCATTTTTAAGTATTTTGAACTTTATAATTGAAATGCAATAATAAATAAGAGAGTATATATTTGTTTGTTACTTATTTGTCGTGAGAAATTTTAAGAATTTCCACAAGCATTTAAAATGATCTCATGTCATGTAAATCAATAAGATTTCACAGATATGAGAGCAAAACATATATATTAAAAATTAACTCTTCTTTTATAATCCAAATTAATAATTTATTTAAGTCTCATGTGAGGTTTTAAGAATCTCCGTAGAGACTTAAATTAATCACCTCATCATGTGGGATAATAAATAATCGCAGATATAGTGATTCTCAGTTTTTATAATAAATAAATGATTTTTGCAAATAATCATATAATACAATTTATAAAAATTAATCAACCAAATTAATGTATTTAAATTGTAATCCAATTATGTCTTTTAGTCATGTGAGATTTTTGAATCTCCATGGACTTTTAAAATAATCGTATTATCGTATGAGTCAATAAGATTCTATAGATATAACGATTAAGTTTTAAAATATATATAAATTTTATATTAAATTAATTAAATTAAAGATGTATTTAAATTTAATTCTTTTATCGTGTGAGATTTTAGAATCTCTGCAGATATTTAGGATAATTATATTACCATATAAGTCAATAAGGCTCTACAGGTATGACAATTAAAATTCTTTAAAACATACATACATACCTAAACAAAAATTATTAACACTTAAAAATATAAATAAATTAAATTACTAAATTCTTTTATCGTGTAGGATTTTGAAATCTCCATAGATATTTAGAATAATTATATTACCGTATGAGCCAATAAGGCTCTGCAGGTATTGCGATTAAATTCCTGATCACAAAACATAAAAATAAAAATAAAAATAATTCTTAAACTCTTTTCTTTTTCTTTATTCCAAAAAATTCAAAAATAATTAAAATTAGACTACTTTTGGCATATTAAAACACACATATCAAAATTTTAGAAATTGTTTTATTTACAAAATGGTGAATTATTTTTAATTAATTTCTCAAAAAATATTTTCACTAACAAATTTTTAAGCTTGAACTACGTGGACTTTGATCCTCGTCACAGGGTATGTAGGCCTCAGAGTCAGATTCTGAGTCAAGTCCTCCCTCATAAATAAATAAATATTTCTCACTCAATTATCATCATTTTTATATCAAACACATGAATATAAAAGGAATAATTAAAATAATTTTAAAACGATATTAATAGAGCATAACAAACTTCAAGTAACCATTCTCACAAACGGGTGTTGTGGGGTGCCTAACACCTTCCTCATACTCAATCGACTCTTGAACTTACTTTCTATTTTCATAGACCATCCTTATCCTCCATTAATCGATTTTCTAAGATTTACATCAAAATCTCGATGGCGACTCCTCATTCACATGGTTCCCGCCATGAAGGTCGGTCCCTCTACTCACGCGCTGTCTGTGTTGCATTTTTCTGGGTACGACAATCACTATTAAGATATGGCATAGCCAAGCTCAAAACATTAGTAAAATACTTTAAGCCACAAAACTCTACTGTGGAGATGTTATTTCTAGTACCTTATGCACAAGGATAGTTCAATGGTATCCTAATTTATTTAATTTATCTTGTTATTTTAAGTTTTATGACATGTGTTTTCAAATTGTTTTAGGAGTCACTGGATGTTAATCAGTATTATGCTAGCTGTTGTTAAAACTATAAAGTTTTACTACTTGGATTCAACTAGTGGGCAGCCAAATAATAGACTAGACATGATGGAATTATTTAAGTTGTAAGTTTATATTTTGATTAATATTTCTATATTTTTTTCTTTTTGAATTTCTAATTTCAACTTATTTTCTTTCTTATCAGGTTGTGGTGCATTATCGCACTAAAAAGAACTTTCCTATACCATTAAGGTACAAGTCATATGATCTAGCCTACTCTAATTGAAAGATAATAAAGGTACTTCTCACTACTAATTTCAACAATCAATTATGATTTTCTAATTAATTCAATAACATGTTTATTGGTTTTTCCATGTAGTGCCCATGATAAATAGCATCTAGCAAGGATTGTGGATATTGCATCATGAAATTCTTAAAGACGTCATCATTCATGGGATGACTCTAATCCCCACTATGGTGTGTATGTTATTTACATTCAATTATATGTGATTATGAATTTTAATTTGCTGAAGTGATTAACTTTGTTGTCATATTAATTGCAGTATTATCCCAATTCATACTTTGAAGAATTCAGGGATCGTCACATTAATGAAGTTATTGAGGAATGATGTGAGTACATTTTTAGCTGTGGGCCAAAATAAGTAAATTACACTTTTTTATTTTAGTTTTTATAATTTAGAATAATTTTGGTTTAGTCTAGAAAAACTTTATTTTACTTAGTACTATGTTGAGAAATTATATAGGAAACAAATTTTTTTATTTTAATAAAATTGTTAGTTTATTATAGTTCAATTTAGTTTAGTTTAATTATGGATTGAACTAGATTGGATTGGACAGGTCTGTACTTGCATATACTATTATAAGGGCCTGTATTTTATTTAAAAAGAATTCAATATATTTGACGATTATTTAGAATGATCATCCAATATAATGAATATATTGGATGGTTATGACCAGAACCATCTAATATTTGATAGCATATATTGGACAGTTTTCATTATAACTATCCAATATATTCTATACCTATACCACTTATTCTGACACTATATTGGACGGGTCTTTGAACCGTCTAATGTTTGTTTTATCAATATATGACGGTGCCATATTGGATGGTTCATATGAAAAATAATCGTCAAATATTATCTTTTTTGTAGTAGTGATGACTACATACTATATAGAAAGGAGTATGAAGGGCTACACAAGTGTCTAAAATGTAGGACTTTGCAGTACAAAGTAAAGAAGGATGATGATATTGATCATGGTGATGAGATCATAACTAAAGGGCCTCCTGCGAAGGTGATATGTTATCTTGTAATAATACCACAGTTTCAACATTTATTTGCTAATCTAACAGGAGCAAAGAATTTGATGTGGCATTTTGATAAACTATTTTTCTTCTTACAATGAAGGTGATACTGATCAAGAAATCTTCAATGACTAAGATAAACTATTTTTCTTCCTACTTAAGTTGGTGGTAGTATGTGCCTTCTTCATATATAGGACATATATTGTGGCTTAAAGTATCAATTGTTGAATGATATATGACGGAAGAGGTGATTGAATTTTGTACTGCATATCTAAAAGGATTGAAGGCTGTTAGAGTCCCTCAAACTTGGCATGAGGGGATAAGACTTGCTGGTAAGGGAACATGGGGGATTAGAGTGAAGTGTATATCTCATGAAGAAGTCTTGCAAGCACATCTGTACATCTTGAACAAAATAGAAGAAGTTTAACCTTATTTAGATGCTCATAAAAAGTTATTGAAAGACAAATATCCAAGAAAGAATGAAATATAGCTAGCTAATGAGCACAATAAGGCTTTCAAAAGATGGTTCAAGGAAAAGGTTATGTGTAACACTTGTCCCGAGTGTTATCCAAAAATCACATAATTCAAATAAACTAAGTATGGTTAAGGAGTTGATCCTCTAACCAACTTAAGAAATAAATCATTTAAAACCTTAAAAAAAGTAGAGGTTCTACCTATAACGCACGAAAGCAAGCTAGATGAAAGTGGAATAAAAAGATACTGTCATGACAACATTAAATTGCTGTCATGATAGCCCTCCTTAGCCAAATTTCGGGAGGCTCAGTTCTGCCATTTGACCTTCGATTGAAATGATTTTAAAGCTCACATGTCACACACGAAGGGTACTAAAGTGTACCAAATTTCAAAAACATCTAACAGTTGGATTAAAAATTAGACATGTTAAAAGATTGGTCATTTTTGCTGTCATGACAGCTAAAACTAACTTCCGAGGTGCACCATTTTATCATCCAACCTCTGATTGAAGTGATTCTAAAGCTCACATGTCACTTTTAAATAGTACTATTAGCATACCAAATTTTGAAAAGATCCAACAGACAGATTGAATTTCGTGCATGTTGCAACATTATCAATTATTGCTGTCATGACAGCACTTTTGCTATTATGATAGCTCCACTAGACCAAATTTTAGAGTATGCCATTTCTCCGTTCAATATCCGATCGACATGATTCTAAAGCCCACATGAAACTTATAAAAGGTTTTACTTATGACCCAAATTTTAGAGAAATCCAATGGTCAGATTAAGATTTGGATACCCGAATGCAAAAGTATAGTTTTTTTTTAGTAAAAACCATTTTCAAAATTGTCCAAATCTCATCCTAATGGTCACAAACTTGTGAGAACACTTTGGACACGTCAAATAGGACTAAAAACACCTGGTAGAACATTTAAATGATAGAAAAACCTTTATACCAAAATTTGACCACCCGAGTGCCATTTCCCAAAATGGACCATAAACCCCCAAAATGCACAAATCACACAAGAGTGGCCAAAAACTATTCCAAATATCATATATACGTATGAATACACACGCTAAACATTTTCACTTGGCTCAGAGATCTCTGTGAGGCCCACGCACCCACTCTATCTATCTAAGGTATATGTTTGCTCATAGCACACCATTTGCAATGCAACCACTTTGCATTTGCTTGTGGAATCACATATATACCAAAATAAATATTTTCTTGTAGTGAAAACTTGGTCTATTAAATAAATCCATCAAAACCGCACACCATAGCCAAGTTTTCTAGCCACAAGTCTACAAGCAAACAAAAATTCATACACAAGCCATACAATCCACACATACTGACACACATATACATAATCATATCCCACTGGCACCCTAATCCTAAATATATTACAATAGATTTGCTCAAAAGAAAAGGGTTGCAGTTCTTTACAATTCACAAACAACACCTAGCTCTGCTCCCTTCCCTGTCCTCCACCGGTTCCTTCGCCTGAACCTAAAAATATTAAAAAGAAAAGGGTGAGACAACCACAGTTTCAGTAATAGAGAAATCTACATTAATTATTACAAAGTAAGCCATAATCAAATAAATGAGTCAGAAATTCAACATAATATATAATTTAGCCATTTAAAATGCATGAATGTATGACGTAGGCCGGTATGGCCTTTTATGACCAACAAAATGCCCCCTGGCACTCTTTAACTCGTAGGTAAACCTTATACCTACTTATACCTCCACAGGCACAACACATAATCTAAGGCATGATCTAATCCACTGAACCGCCTATGCCCCTTTGACGTGAATCCTGAGCAGTTAAAGCTAACTCTCTCCTAGAGCCAGCCTGACTTACTCTCCATGTGAGGGCTACGTTGGCCTAGGCACTCAACCTCACACTTCATAAGTTGGATTCCCTCTCCCATTGAGAGGTGTCGAACACTCACTACACTAACCACTTTAGTGCACTGAGCCCACAATACATAAGGCAACACTGAGTACTAGCAGTGTGCTATAGAATATCAAAAATCCACACCTTTTCATTGGTGAACTCCCACCGAGATCATGCCTTTTATTCGTGTCTACCTTTCTTGAGTATTGACCACTTCAACACTCTAAGGTAGTATAACATTTATAAATTTCCCATAAATGGTTCCTTAGCCTATCTAAGGTACCTTACTTAGTTACACTTCCTTAAGTGCAACTTCTATTCCTTATGATTACAATACATGTAAACAAATCTCGTTTCTATAAAATATTGTTGTTAAACAATTAGAAAACATATTTACACTATGATCAAAATAGTACCCCATAACCCCTTATAAAGCACATTTAATCTTTTAAAACATGCAATGCATGATAGCTAGTGATATTTATTCAAAATAGCTAAACTAAAGTAATAAGAAATATAAATTTCCTTGTTACCTCAACCCTTTGGTACCAAAAGGGTTCCTCTTGTACAAAATAGGATTGGGCTTGTTCCTTAACTTCCAAACAAATTCCACCAACAATCCCTATAATATATAAGTGATCCACATTACTTATCATGACAAATAGCATTAATGAAGACTATAACTCATACCACACAACTTGGATCAATGAGTCATAATCTATCCTAATGGTCCATATATTAAACCAACCATTCACATAGTATTATTTAACCACCAAAACCATTTATTAGCCATCACTAGGCTAATTTCTAATTTATATAATTTTAATCAATTAAAAACCTTCACTTAATGTCACCAACTTTCACCATTAGCCCTTATAATGAAAACTAAACCTTAATTTAAATCTTATTGGGCTCAAATGGCAAAATTATAACCAAATCAATAGACTTAAATCATTAAAGAGAAAAACCCAACCTCTTGGGCTTTGATTTGTGCCCAAAAAACCTCTTTTTATCCAAGTATCCACTCAAAATATTAGAACACTATATAGAAACTCAAAACATCCTCCCTAGGATCCAAAGAAACAAAAACTTATAAGAATAAAGCTTTTGGGATCAAAATCTAGAAATTTTCTCTTCTAAAAGTTGAAAAAAATCAGGAGGAAGGGAAGAGGATTGAAGTAGGGAGTTTACCTATCATGTAGCTGAACTTGCAATGGTTGCAAAGCCTCCTAGATCCAAACCTAACTCCCTCTCTTTCTCTTCTCTTCTTCCTCTCTCACGTTCATTTCTTTCCTTTTTTTCCTTTGTTCCATCTTGTTTCTACGTCTCTTTTCCCCTTTAAAATGCTGATATAAGACTTTGGGGAAAATTATAAGAAAGGGCCCAACATTTTTTATTATAGTACAAAAGCCTGGGTTAACTTTGGTAATTTTTCCCATAGTTAAAAATCAAATAAAACCTAACTTTTGCTTAGTAAAATTCAAAATCTAGATCTCTATCAAATTATTCTAAATTTTAATTTAATTATAGATATTTTATTTTATTTTTTAAAATAAATTTGAGTCTTAAATTTTTTGGGATGTTACATTAAGAATGAGACTAGTGAGTCTAATACAACAATATGGTTGGCTGAGGGACCTCATTTTGAGGTCGTGTGGTGGGGTGGGTATGATATAAATAGATATTCTTTCTATACAAAAGCCTAAGATGATAAAAGTACCATGCCAAATAGTTGGGTAATGGTAGAAGCTGAAGCTCAACATTTTTCTAGTTCAAAAGTTAATATTACATTATTAGCTTGCATGAACTATTATGAAGTGGTTGATGAGATATGGGAGGTGAACTACACTAAATTCAAAGCACCTATTTTAAAATGCAAGTAGGTTCTCTTTAATGTTATTAAAGTAGATAAAGAATTTAGATTTATTTTAGTTGATCTCAAGAAGCTTGGTTTTAAAGAGGAGCCCTTCATTTTAGAAAGTTAGGAAAAAAAAGTTTTTTTTTGTCACTGATCCAGCGAATAAAAAATGTTCTTTTGTACTATAAGGCAAAAAATAAATTATTGATATGGAGGATGATGACTCAACTTTTCACCTTGATGAAGCCCCACCTTTTACTATAAATCTACTTAGATCAAATGAAGTAGATTTGGTTGATGATGAATATGCAGTTAGATATTATCATTGTGAAGGAATTTAGGAGAATGAATAAAGTAAGAATTAATTAGTGAAACATTGAAGTAATTGATTCTTTATATTCATATATTATTTTATTTATTTATCTCTGCACTAGACTATGGAAAGATCAAATTAAATTTTTGTGTCCATCTTCTTTAATGCCAGTTCATAATAATATTAGTGATAGGATGAGATATGTGGGTAATACTATTTCAAAAACAAAATTGCCATTTAGCCTTAATTTTTGAAGGGCAAGTTCTTTTATATTCATTTATTTCAGTTTGATAATATTTTTATGCTTTCATGTACTAATTTCATTTGTCTCTTTATAGTTACCATTGGTCTCTTTGTGTTGTACGCCTGTATTTACACAAGATCTATTGGTTTTGTTCCATAAGCAAGCAACTGAGTGCTAAAACTAAAAATATATTCAACATGTAAGTTAAGATTATTTTTATAAATAATAGATATTTATTTTATTTTAATACTTTATGTTTTATTTAAATTTCATGATAGAGCATTGAAAATATATTACATGATCAGAGGAAAGAGTCACCCAGTAAAAAAATGTATCTCGAAAAAATCCCTCACCGACTTGGATTTTTCCAAACGTAAGTAATTTCAATTCAATAATTTTTATCCACAACTTTTCCATATATAATTTTGTTTATATTTATCATTTGATTTTTTATTTTCAATGCCATCATGAGTTAAGGAGTACAAAGTGTGGATATTATATTATCCATTATATGTATGAGATTATTCAATCTGAAACTAACAAAAATTTACATATAGTAAGTTACGTTGTTATTTATTTTAATAATATTTGTTTTGTGAGGCTTTAGAATTTGGTTATCTAATGAACATCTGATGAAAATTTGTAGATTTTTGACAACGAGTACTCCTATACTAGTGAAGATATAAGTAACATTCAAAACAATTCAATAGGTTATCTTCTTCAGGAGCTATTTATGTAGTGATTTTATAGTTTGTTGGAATTTAGTTGTAAATATTGACACTTGAATAAGTGACAATAGTTTTGTTGTTCTATTACAAATCAAAAACTAGGTCAAATTAAGACACTTAAGAAAGTATTGACCTTTTATTTAATTACTCTCAAACTAAAATGAATTTCAAAAATCTAATTTAACCACTCATCTTCTGAACATAAAATACATTTTTTCAATTTTTCTTATACTGTTTTCTCAAAATTTTATTTTTTGGATCAAAATACCCCTACTACACTAAACCTAGACACTTAGGCAAAGTTTTAAATCTAATGCAATGTGTGTACACTTGGGCTAATAAAACTTTAATAAATGGTCCTAATTGACATAGATAAGTACGTAATAAATGTATTCTATCAAAAACTTATGATTGAGGGGTAATCTTTAACCTCTCAAAGGTTTGAGGTAACTGGAGGAAATTTATTTTGTGTATTTGTGTGTTCAATTAATTATTATTGAAAAGTTTTGATTGAAAAACATGTAATATTTGTAAAACTAAGTCTTGATGCAAATGGTGGCAAAGTGACAAGTTTTGTGTGATATGTGTAAATGTGGTTGAAATAATAATAATGATGTATTAATGTGTGTGTGTGTGTGTTGAGTTGTTGAGTAAGTATGATGCATTGAAAATTGTGAACTGAAATATTATGTGAATGTGATTGTGTTGGGAAAAATGTTGAGCAGGTTATAATGAAAATGGAGTCAATGATTTGTATGATATTGATGAATATGAATATGCATACAAAGTGTTGTATAATTATGCATGGCATGATCATTAGGAGGCAGTTCACCTATAAGGAGAGGTGTAGATGTTGTAAATCCATGTGGTATTGACAGCTTACCATTAAAATTAAAAGTTAGCCTAGCTGCCAACTGTTAACATCGAGAGGTAGCTATTGTTCTATGTTTATTAAAGGACTATCCTACTTGTTTTTTTAAGAACTTAAACCTAACTAGTCTCTACCGATCCATAAGAAGATTAGCTTAAGGGTATGACATCCCATGGTTGTTAGTATTAGGGAAATTGTGTTGCATAAGTGAATGTAATAACCTTGGATGAGCAGCTCCACAGGAGTAGAAGGCTTAGGAAATTTGAGTTCATGGACATAGCCTACTAAATAGCAACTGATTTTAAATTGGAGGTATCAGGAGGGAATAAGGTTGGCATTGATCATGCGTATTATATCCAAGCCACACAGTTGTTATAATTATGGTCTAGTATAATTTGAAAGATGCCCATGATTGTTAGTATTGTGACCTTATATGTGTTTTGTTACATATAATTATATAGCCACATGATTGTTATATTTGTGGTCTTGCATGTTTCATAAAAGGCATATAGTTGTTAGTGTTGTGACCCTTACATGCTAAATAATCTAATGTCACATGATTGCTAGTTTTGTGACTAAATGAATTACCTGGTTTAATGTGTGAACACACTTTATTTGATTATGCCACTTGCATTACTATGATTAATTAACATGTATTTGTATAGGCTAGATTAACCTTGGTTACTGAGCAGTTGTACTTACCCCTCATTTAACATTTTACACACACTAGCTTTAGTTGGGATAAGGAAAAGACATATGATATCTAGGAATAAAATTTCCTACTATAATGCCTCAATTACTTTTGATTAATGTGTAATTGTCATGATATTGCTAACTAGGATATTCATATTTTGTTATACTTGCACTATTAAACATTGAGTATTAAAATATGTATTTTAGGCCCTAATGTGTGTGGTATCATTTTAGTTGAGATATTTAAGTAAGGCTAAAATACTTGCGCAAGTAAGGAGTGAGTATATTTGTGAATGATGGTAATTTAAATCTTAAATTACATGATTTAGCTCCCCTTTATGTTTTTTGTGATTAAGGGGTTGAGTAGCGAAAATGTGATATTTGTGTTGCTTAATTGTTATGGTGTATTATACGAGTCCATTATAGTCTATTGAGTATGGCCTAAGGGTTAGTGTGGGCTTTTAGCACTTAGATTGAGTTTTGGACACCTCAGTTGTGTTTTGAAAGCTTAAATAAGTGAGTTTACATTTTGGTATCTACATTTTGATTGAAAAATGATTTGAATGTAAAACTAGTACCATTAGCTAGAGCTCAAAGAAAGCTTTTTGTAGATACCTAGGTTACCTCAATCAGACATCGGTGGACATTTGGTGCGTGTCAGAAATTAGGTTAGAAAACCTACCATGATAGCTGATAGAACACATTTGTTACCCACTTTTATTTGTCAATTAGGACCATTTTATTAATGATTTATCACCTTCAAGTGCACACATTGCATTAGATTTGGAACTTTGCCTAAGTTTCTAAGATCAGTGCACTAGGGGCATTTTGGTCCAAAAAATGAACTTTTGAGAAAATGTACAAGAAAAATTGACAAAGTGCATTTTATGTCCAGTTGATGAATGGTGAAATTATATTTTTAAAATTCATTTTAGTTTGGGAGTAATTAAATAAAAAAGTCAACACTTTCTTAAGTGTCTTAGTTTGTCCTAGTTTTTGGTTTGCCTTTGTGTGAAAATTTTTATATAATTTTGTGCAGCCTGAAACTTGATTAATTTAATAAATTCTCCCTTCTAATTATGAATTTAATTCTGGACATGAATTAGATTTTATTATATCATATGCTATTTAATTGAATTATGTGATTTATGTGACATAGGTGGCATGTGACTTGTGCATCAATTGGGCAATTGAGGTCAACACTCCTTGAGGACAATGGCTGATGGTTTGCACGTGAATTATGATTATTTTGAGGGATTAGATCAGCTAAAATGATGTTACACATGGGAAATTAGGCACACATTGGAATCATCTACAAATCAATAGGAAGTTGCCACCTTGCAAGTGTGACAAGGCTCCCATTTACATTTTAATTTCTTTTTCCTTATTTTAATTAAGCTTCAGCTGATGGGAGACACCAAGGAGCACGCCATTTTAAGTCCCAAATGGGATCCAACACATATCTCATTCATCTTCCACATTCTCTCTCTCTTGTTCATAGTGTTCTTCATTTTCTCTCTTTTGTTCTTCATTTTCCAGCACCCTAACCTCCATTTTCAGCCACCAAACCTCCACAAAACTCATACCATTCTTCTCCTCTCTTCATTTTCGTTCCATCCCTTCCATTTTCACAAGGATTGAAGCTCATTTTCATCATTCAAGTGCTATGGAGTTTGGCCTTCACAAGCAATCACTAGGGTTCTTGAAGATGAAGATTGGCTAAGTTTCTTTGTGGAATCCTAGAGAGATGAAGATGGAGGATGAGTCTTGAGCTTCAAATTGGCTAAGTTCTTTTGTTTCCTATCCTCTTCTCTTTTTACTAGATGGTTAGATTCCTTAATCTAGGGTTTAATCATCTTAGCTTATAAATTCTAATTTGAATTTGATATTGATGTAAAGAGAGAGGATTGGTTCATTTAATTTCTTCCTTGGACAGCCACGACTGAATTTTGCCACTCTTTGTTTGGCACATAATCTTGTGTTTTTCAATTAGTGAATTTCTTGTGTTAATATTGCATAATCTTGTGGTGTTAATGCTTGTGTTGTTGAGTAGCTTGACATAATCTTGTGGTTGCTCAATTTATGTGTTTGACCATGGCTGTTGAGAGAAGATTTTGAGTGAATCACTTGGCTAATGTCTTCACCAATTGGTTAATTGAACTAGGGACTTTAATCTAAGACCTAGGGAGGTTAGCTAATTAGGTTAATTGGCTTAGGATAATTTTCTTAAGTCATGACAGCTTTAGTCAAGAGGAAAGGGAAGCTAAACTTAGCCTAATCATGAGAAGATAATGAGTCCAAAATCAACTAATCTCTAGGGTTCCATTATTGTAAAAAGGGAAGTTCATTTCACTCACTTTCACTAGCATTTTAATTACTTGCATATTAGGTAATTAGTTTAGATAATTAGATAGATAACTAAATTCCTACAAACTTTGGTTGATTTATTCCACTAGATAACTTTCAATTAGACTTAAAACCATTCCTTGGGAGATGACCTAGGGTTGGCCCTATATTGCATTAGGGTTAGCTTTAGTGTAATTTTGAGGATAAGCGACTAATTTCCTATCAATAGCTTTTTGCTATCATGGTTTCTGTAGTTTATACCACAACATAAAATTTTATGCTGGAGCGTATTTTTCCAAAAATCACTATTTTTGCTCGTTTAACCCTAACTTGATATTGTCTTACCTTATATAATATCCATGCTTCCATATAAATATTTTCCTCTTATTTTAGTTTATGAAATGAGTTTTAGCATGTTAAGTTTTGAGAAATTGGGATCCCATTTATGTAAATTTTACAAACTTAGTAATTCAATTGAGTTAATCCCATGATTACCTTGATTTTAAAGTTAACAGTGGATTAGTTAGGGTGATTTTACATAGTAGCATGTGGCACAGTGAGGAATTTCTCACTTTAGCTCACACGCTTTGCTCCAAACTTCAATTCTTCTACTTGATTGTAGTCATACAATTATCTAATAACTCAAAATACCAATTTAACCATCTAAAACTATGATCACACAATTAATCCTTCTAATTTACTAATTTACCCTTAGTTAACAATGAGCTTCAAGGTTAAAGATTCAAAATATTAAATAGTGCTCAAGAATGGACTTTCATAAAGTTCAATTCTATTATGAAAGGGAAAACAATAAAAGGATTAACATCCTACATGTAGAAGAAGTGCTAAATTCATATGCTATGAAGAATCTTCAACCTTTATCCAAGACTACAAATTAAATTTAAAGATTGGTAATGAAGGTAAATTTTGTAAGACAATTAGAAGAAGTAAGTATTAGGTATGATTCTTCTTCCTAATATATTTCCCTGCTTAATCTCATATGCATGCATATTTTAAAAAGAATTGCTTCTAAATGCTTTAATGATTTCTCATACTTGAAAAAATAATATGTCCCTTGATAAAATTTGTTTAGTATTGAAAATCATGATCATTGTGCATAATTATATGTATTCATCATAGTCAATGATCACTTTTGAGAATTATGCTCAACCATTATTGATCCAAAGAAAATTGGATACCATATTAGAGTGATGAGTCGCTTACACTCTAAAATAGCTAAGTTTACACTAATATAATACTAGTGGTAACTTAGGTCATTCTTCACTAAGGAGGCTAACTAAGGTTATTTAAGACTAAATAGTAAACTAAATTAACCAAGAGTTGAATAATTTTGATTAGTTAAACTACATGGATAAATTTAATTAAAAACCTAATTGACTAATGAAATGGAAATGTGAGTGTTTAAACCCTTCTAAAAGTAGAGTCCTAGGAGTTATAGGATGTTAGATTCCTTGTCTACTCTTTTTAATTAGTCTTTGGTTAACTTCTACATTCTTGACCCAAATTAAACCCCTTACACAATTTTGTGTAAGTGTACCTTCCTAACTAATTCAATTAATCAAGTCCTTGTGTAATTTTATATAAGTCCCTAATCAATTTCTTAGCTAGGTGCAAAGTGATCAAAATCTCCCTTAGTTTCCCTTAAGTATAGCCCGACCTATGGTATATCAAATGTATAATTTTACACACAAGATATTTTATCAAACACCAACCAAACATATTTATGCCTAGCCAATGTAAGACACATTCAACACACATAAAACATATTTTCATATGAATTAAAATGTATTCGAGAAAATTTCCAACAACTACACAAAGTGAAACCAAGTGAAAAAATGCTAAACCAACAAGCTAAATACCAATTTTAGTCAATAAAAAACAAAATATAACAATGTTCCTAATTTTAAGAATAAGATTACATCAACTTAGGTTTAATTGAGAGTGGCCATGACCCTTCACCTTCTTTGAGACACTTTAAAACTCCTCTAGCATCCTTCTCTTTTAGCACTCCTAGATTTAGCCTCTAGTCATCTTGGAATCCACTTAAGCACAATCCTTCTACCATGATTGAACCATACTTATGAACACCTTGAAGATTTTGAAGCTAAACCAAAAAACAAAGTACTAAGGTTTGATTTTTGAGATGAGAGAAGAAGAATAGTGGAGTTAGAATAGGATTTTGATGGTTGGATCATGAGTTATGCAAAAGAGAAGGTGAAATGGATATGAAGAACATGAAGAGCAATGGAGAGGGAAAAGAGTCATACAAATTTCACTAGTGTAAAAATCCTTACCTAAACCGATTAAAATTAGTCATTTAAATCAGTTTTACAACCGGTTTAGATAAGACCCGTTTAGATAAGTGATAGATATCTAAACTGGTTATACAACCAATTTAGAAATTGCTCATTCTAAACCGGTTATAAACCCTAAACCGGTTCTAAACCGATTTAGACAATATGTAAATAAAAATATTTTAAATTTTTTTAGATTTAAAAAAATCACTTTTAAATTGATTATATCTAAACTAGTATGGTCCTAATCGGTTTAGATATCTTGATATCTAAACCAAGTATGACAATAATCGGTTTAGATACATTCTTTTATCAAAAAAATCTTTTGATTTTTTCACTTAACCATGATAGGATGCGAACCTGCAAATTAAAAGCAATATATTTAGCTAGCCAGCTAGAATACAATCCAATTCAATTAAATTAATGTAAAAATATTTACAATTTCATTTAATATTCAATATCCACATAAGTTCAATAATTTTTCCTCCTTCAACTATACATATCCTAAACTCACTCATTCAGTGGATTGTTATTGTGAAGCTCTAACATAAATAATCCCTAATGTCTTCTAATTTCTTGGATCTCTGATGGTGGTAATGGAGATGAATCATTAAACATATGAAAAAATCAAAGACAAGGAATTTAAGTTAGAAATTTCAAGTAAATAAAAGATATGATAGACCTTTAAAATTAGATTTCAATAAACTCTGTTAAGCCGGCCGTGATGATGTTGTACATATGTCTCAACACATAAAAGCCGCACAAGTTAGTAGGGGGTTGATGATGGCTTTGTAGAATAACACAGCGTTGTCAAAATTAAATTTAAAGAAAGCTATACCAAAAAGATTACAATGAAAAATATTAATTAGCTTTGGTATTATCCATATAGGATCCTTGACATCACGTGGGGCCTTGCCCAATCGAACTTACTGGCCAATCCTCATAGCCCTATCATCAACATCACATAGTTAGTAACTTAATCACATAGAATAATGTATTATGAAAATACACTTATTGTTTACAAGACTTTTTCATTCCTAGATTGAGTTTACGATGTAAAGAACATAAAAAGAGGATAAAATTTCTCTTCATAAAAAACACTATCAATTGCCAATGTGTACTGTAAAAAAAAAATAAAGTGATTTAAGCAAATATTCAATACTATTACAAACAAATTCAAACATGATTACTTACAGATGAAGAAACAAGGAAAAGAAATGCTCCTTATCACCTACACTTACCCTCTGATTCTTGTATTCCTCCTTTATCTCTTTAGTGGTCTCCTTATCATTAATGTAACGTAGGCAAAGAAATCCTAAACATGTACACACACATCTCACAAATAGCAAATAAGGAAAGGGAAAAAATTACACAACCTCTCATAAAAAATTATCTCAACCATTAAATACATACGCACGTATGCATAGAACCATAAGAGGAAGCACACTTGAAACTCCTACCATAAATCACCATTAACATAGAAGAAGAGGAGAAAAAGGGCTCACGACATATAATATTACAGAGGAAAATCTGAACTACTTGAAGCAAAGATTCATAGGAGATAAAACTAGCAAGGAAAGGAAGGAGAACTTCAATGTTCTCAACGCCCACAATCAGAAAAGCAAAAGCTTTACAAGAGATAGAACTTCAGCCAAACATAGCACAGTGAAAAAAAGAAAGAAATATAACCCAAATCCAACACACCCATAATCTCCAGCAATAGATGGAAAGAACAACAATGACAAGATTGGCAAAGAAGCAGAGGTTATGGTTCGAAGCTCTCTCTCATACTCTCTTTACTCTAAATTTTCCAAAGCCACCAAATAGAGAAGAAAGAAGAAGGGGGAAAAATTTTGAAACGTGCGCCTTATGTATGAAAACAAGTCATGTTTAAAAATTATAAATACATATCTAAACCAGTTATATGACACAACTAGTTTAGATATCACTTATTAAAAAAACGTTAAAATGTAAAATACATATCTAAATCGGTTCTATGTTATAACCAGTTTAGATATCACTTATTAAAAAAAATTAAAATGTAAAACACATATCTAAATTGGTTCTATGTTACAACTAGTTTAGATATCAAATATTAAAAAAAATTAAAATGTAAAAACACATATCTAAACCGGTTGAGATATTTATTTCTAAATTGGTTCCTTTCTTAACCAGTTTAGAAATTATCTTAACATCTTTTTTTATGAGAATGCAACCACCCCCCATTTCTAAACTGTTGCGCATTAACCGGTTTAAATATATGGGTTTAAAATTCATATTTTGCTATAGTATTTGTAATTCTAGAGAGGGAAAAGTAGAGAGAAGCAATTCAAATCCAACTAGAAAATAATACAAACTCAAGGTTTCCTTCTCCACATAGTAGCCCCTTCAAGAATCTAGCCTTGCATCTTCAAACAATCTCCAAGTTGAAGCTCTAAAATTATGGATCTTTTTCCCATGAATTTCACCTAAATCAAACAAGGTTTGATCCTTATGAAAGCTACTAGGTTTTGTAGAGGAGGAAGCGAGGAAGATAATGGTGGTGGTTTGGTTAAATTTGGATGGTTAGATTAAGAGATATGGAGGAGAGATAGTGAAATTGTAGGAAGAAAATTGAGAGAAAATGAAGAACATTATGAACAAGTGAGAGAAAATGTGGGAGATGAGTGAATGGGTGTTGGATCTCAATTAGGGAGCTGAATGGCATGCTCAAGGTGTTTCCCATCAGTTGATCCTAATTAAAAAAATAAGAAAATAAAATAAAAAAATGAGAGCCTCGTCACACTTGCAAGGTGGCAACCTCCTATTAGTTAGTAGATGATTCCAATGTGTGTATAATTTTTCATGTATCATTCACATTTTCAAGCTGATTTAATCCCTAAATAAAGCCTAATTCACATGCAAACCATCAGCTTTAATCTCAAGGTGTGTTGATTTCAATTGCCTAATTGATGTATAAGTCACATGCCACCTAAGTCACATAAATCACATAATTCAATAAAATAGCATGTGATATAATAAAATTCAATTAATTCCCAGAATTAAATTCATAATTATAAGGAATAATTTATTAAAATAAACAAGTTTTATGCTACACAAAATTATATAAAAAGTTTCCCACAAAAGCAAACTGAAAACTAGGTCAAACTAAAACACTTAAGAAAGTGTTGACTTTTTATTTAATTACTCCCAAAGCAAAATGAATTTCAAAAATATAATTTGACCACTCATCAAATGGACATAAAAAGAACTTTTTCAATTTTTCTTGTACATTTTCTCAAAAGTTTATTTTTGGACCAAAATACCCCTAGTACACTAAACCTAGAAACTTAGGCAAAATTCAAAATCTAATGCAATGTGTGCACTTAAAGATGATAAATCATTAGTAAAAAGGCCCTAATTGACAAATAAAAGTGGGTAATAAATGTGTTCTATCACCCCTGGTATATTTTTACAGGTGCAAGTAGTGAGCCAGGCAAAGGAAAAGACTTAAAAATTGGTATAGTATTATAGCTGTGTGTTCTTGGATCTTGTGTAATGAATTAAAACCTTGTAAATCTATAAATGATCTAAGTTGCCATAGGATTCATATGCATGGGTTTAGTTTTGATAAGTGGTTATTTTGAGAATCTTAGCCAGTGTATGTAAAAATGTGATACATATGGTGAATTATATGATATTGGGCTAAGATTTGATTGTCAAAGTGTTGTGACTATATAAGTAGTGAAAACATGGTGAATGTGTGGTTGCAGTGGCCAAGATAGTGCTATAAGTAAAATTGTGAAAACAGCCCTTTATTGTGTAGAATAGGCAATCTAATGGTCAAATCTTAGTATATGTGTATATATAGTTGTATTGTTGGTCAATCAGGTGTGAATGGTCCTTTTAGACTTGGTTCTAACCGAAATGGTCTAATGAGACAAAGTGTGTAGTTTGAACACTTTGGTGCATGATTTTATAAAGAAAAGTAACTTTTCGCACCCGAATGTCCAAATTTAGAACAGATAGTTGGATCATTGCCAAACTTGTCTCATAATTAGCTTATGAAGTAAGCTTTATGTGAGTGCTTGAATCACTCCGATCAGATGTTGTATGTGAAAGTGGTGCATGCCAAAAGTTCACATTTATGAACTATCATGTGACAATAAAATCTGTCATGTGTGTTGCGACGCTTATTGGTGCTCACTGCAGCGCACTATCCTTTTGTTAAGGTAAATTGTTTGATTTTGAATCGTGTATTAAATGACATGAATGTAGTTATCTTGCTTTTGTTGTGCGTTGATTGTTATGGGATCAATTTCTAAGAGTTTTAGAAAGAAGTCTTAGGTTCCCAAGCATTTTAAATTGAATGTTTTTCTTAAAATTTTACTTGATATGATGTGGTGATTATGTTAACCTCTTCTAATATCATGTGGATATTAGGAAAGGTTACATGAACTAAATGTGATTGATTAACAAGCATTTTTTAGTAGCTAAAATAAGTTTGCACCTGAGAAAAACTAAGCGTGATTGATCACTCCAAAAAGCTACCAAGAGATTTGCCTTGAAATGGAAAATTTAAGACAACCATGGATAGGAAAGCATGCAAACATGAATGGCATCATAGAGAGGAACTTGGAAAAGAATGCATGAACCATGCAAGAACACAAAATGAACTAAGCATGGTTGAACAAAGTAAGGAAGAAATTCAAAAGATCATGCATACTTCACAAAAGGATGAAAATTAATTCAAGCATGGTTAAGGTTAGTGTTTAAATGCTTTTAACTATATGAAATATGTGTTTTCTTGAATAAAGCATGGAACAAAATAAACCCAGGTGTGAATAAGCATTCAAAATAGATTGAAGCTCAGCATATTTCATTATGAGCATATATGTGTTTTCTTGGACACACCATGACCCACGTGTGAATGAGCATATATGTTATATACACCTTGTCTAACTCAGCATATTCATGCATGCTTCAATAGATAATCTTATGATCGTTACTCACTTTCTTTGCTTTTATAATTGCATTTCATGATCTAATATTCATTTTCTTTACTTGGTTACTTCTATTCATCTTCTCTAAACCATTCCTCTTCTACTCAAATTCTTTCTAAGCCATAAAATCTTGTTAACCTAGCCCTAAACCCTTAAAAGACCTCTGTGATTGAAACTATGGCAAGAATGAAGGAAACATGTCAAAGCAAGGGAAACGAGTGTTCTAAAAAGAGACAAAAAACTGAGGAAATGTTAGAATAATTAACACAAAGTCCCTAAGAGTCATGTTAAAAGAAGTACCGGTGTCATATTAGTAACATGGGTGTTAAGAGAGAACCTTGAAAGATAGCACTAATGCTATCAAGTTAGCACAAGTGTTAACTTAACTCAGAGAACTTCTGATAAAGGAAACTATTACTAATTTGAGTAATAGTATTGATCTTATCAAGGGAGTACAGGTGCTAAATAGGAAATAAGAGAACAAGATAAAGAATTTCAGAGAAAAGAATAGTAGAGAACATGAATAGCACTAATGCTAAGTGCATAGTACCGGTGTTAAAGAGACGAAACTTAAATCTTAGGCTAGTTGATATGAACGAAAATATTAATAGCACTAATGCTACAAGCACAGATCAGCGTTAAAAGAACTTAAGCAAAAAGGAGATTCGAGAGAGGGATTTTTAACACAAGGTTCATCTGGAAACATTACACAAGGATACATAGGTATTTAAAAAGGCATATAGTTAAGTCAAATACTTAACCAAGACAAGTTGAAAAGTAACAAGTAAGGTAGTACGAGACTTACTCAATAAGTAACAAGTTAGAAACACCATCCTTGCTCCTAATTTTGCTTACCCTAGCACATCCGCTAGTCTTCTCCATGCTGTAACCCTTCTCTCACATTCTTCCCTTTTGCTTCACCAGCTGAACACATTCCTATTAATCAAAGTTCTACACCATGCACTGTGGCGCATCTATCCCTTACTATGGCACATGATGTAATGAGGGAAATTCTCACTATGCTCACATGCTTTGCTTTAGGATTCTGCTCTTCTACTCACATCTATTCAAATAAAATCCCAATGAGTCAGAATAACACTTTACTACTCAGAACCCTAATCCTACATTAAAGCACTAACTCATCCCCAAATCAGCCATTAACACAAGATTAGAAATTCAGGATGTTATAGTTTTCCCCTCTTTTTAAGAATTTTGTTCCTAAAATTGAAACAACCATTGATACACACATACTTAAGGGAACAACTAAGGGTATACCTATCTCATCTTAACTTCTGTCTTTTAAGTTGTATCACCAAGAGTCATACCCTTCCGAAACACTTTTACCAGGTGAATAGTATTGTTTCTTAACTATTTATCCTTCACATCTACTATTTCCTCTGGTTCTGCTCGGTAGGTCATATTCTCTCGTAACATTACTTCTTCAGGCTCAATCACATGGGAAGGATCTGGCTAGTACTTCTTGAGTTGAGACATATGGAATACGTCATGAATTCTTAACAACTGTGGAGGTAAGGCAATCTAATAAGCAACCAGCCCTATTCTCTCTAAAACTTCAAACGAGCCCATAAATCCAGCATCCAATTTCTTGGCTCTAATTGATCTCCCAATTCCTGTTACTAGCATAACTTTCAAAAATACATGATCACCTACCAGAAACTCTAATAGTCTTCTTCTTCTATCAACATAGCTCTTCTACTTGCTTTGGGCTGTTAATAACTTTTTTCATATCAACTGAATCTTCT
Source organism: Prosopis cineraria (assembly GCF_029017545.1). Taxonomy (NCBI): domain Eukaryota; kingdom Viridiplantae; phylum Streptophyta; class Magnoliopsida; order Fabales; family Fabaceae; genus Prosopis; species Prosopis cineraria. Next base: position 11,627,611 of record NW_026555340.1, on the reverse strand, counting down.
GAGTGGTCTAGTCCACAATATTAGGCCCTACTATGCTTCTTTCACTTAGCTCATCCAACACAATGGCGATCTATACTTTCTTCCATACAGAGCTTTATATCATGCCATTTGAATACTAGAATGGTAACTCTTATTGTATGCAAACTTGGCCAATGATAAGTAATTATCCCAGCTACTATGTAATTCTAGCACACAAGACTGTGATATATCTTCTAGAGTCTAAATAGTTTGCTTAGTCTGCCTATCAATTTGGGGATGGTAAGTGGTATTAAACTTTAAAGTAGTACCCATGGCTCTCTATAATGCTCCCAAGAACCTTAACATGAATCTTGGATCTCGATCAGAGATGATATCCTAAGGCACTCCATACAAACGTACAACCTCATGGATATAAATTATAGCCAACTTTTCTAGAGAATCATTGATCTTGATGGCTAAAAAGTGAGTTGACTTCATCAACCGGTTTACAATCACCCAGACAGCATCATGCCCTATTGAGTTCTTAGTAATCTGGAGATGAAATCTATAGAAATACTATCCCATTTCCACTTAGGTATCTCTAATGGCTGCAATGTCCCAGCCAGCCTTTGATGCTCAATCTTCACTTTCTGACAAGTTAAGCACCTGCTACAAACTTAGTCACTCCCCTTTGCATTCCTGACCACCACCAGTAATGCTTCACATCTTGATACATCTTTATAGCTCCTAGGTGAATAGTGTACTTGCTACAGTGTGCTTCATTCAAAATCACCTTTCTCAAATTCACATCATTAGACACATAAATTCTATCCTGATACACCACAAATCCAACATCATCAAAGCTAAAATCCTTAGTCAAATTTGACTTAACTTCTTCTCGAATCTTAAGAAGATACTCATCTTTTAGCTGTGCCATTTTCAACTCTTTCCAAAAATCACTACTGATCATAATAGTATAAGCACTAACTAGAGCTTTCAATGGTGCATCTTGCTAAGAATCGATAAAAGACTTCATCAGACTATGTTCTCGGACCATCAAACTAGCTATATGTAGCGTCTTCCTGCTCAACATATCATCTACCACATTAGCTTTCCCTAGATGGTATTTCAACTCAAAGTTATAATCCTTGAGTAATTCCATCCATCTTCTCTACCTCATATCTAACTCCTTTTAATTTATCAAATACTTTAAGCTCTTGTAGTCATTGAACACACTAAACATCGACCCATATAGGTAGTGATGCCAAATCTTCACTGTAAAAACTACTACTACAAGCTTTAGGCTAGATAATTCTCTTCATATGGCCTGAGTTGCCTTGATGCATAAGTTACTACTCTTCTGTCTTGCATCAGCACACAACCTAAACCTCTCAAGGAAGCATTCGTATAGACCTCATATGGTAGTCTTGAATTCAGGATTATTAACATAGGTGCAGTAGTCAACTTCAGAAATGTAGTTTCACGCCTATCATCCCAGATAAAAGGTTGATCTTTCTGGGTCAATTTTATCAATGGAGAAGCAAATAAGAGAAACCTTAGATAAACCTTTGATAATATCCAGCTATTCCTAGAAAACATTGAATCTCCGTAACTAAACTAGGCTATTCCCATTTCAACATAGCATCAACTTTATGTAGATCAATAAAAATCCTATCTGCTAACACCACATGGCCTAGAAATCTGACTTCTCTCAGCTAAAACTCACACTTACTAAGTTTGGCATACAACTTATTCTCTTTTAAGATCTAGAGGACAATCCTAAAATGCTTGGCATGTAGTTCCTCATCTTCTGAATACACCAGAATGTCATCAATGAAAACCACAACAAATTAGTCTAAATAAGGTCTAAAGATATAGTTTGTGTAATCCATGAAAATTATAGGTGCATTGGTCAAACCAAATGGCATGATAAGGAACTCATAATGACCATAACACGTACGAAAGGCTACCTTGAGCACATCTTTTTCACAGACTCTTAACCAATAATATCCTGACCTCAAGTCAATCTTGAAAAAGACTAAGGCTCTAGTCAACTGATAATAACAGATCATCAATCTTAGGTAAAGGGTATTTATTCTTTACCTTCACTTTGTACAATTGTCGGTAGTTAATGTACAATCACAAACTGCTATCCTTCTTTCTCACAAACAACACCGATGAACCCCAAGGTGATACGCTTAGTCTGATGAAACCCTTATCAAGCATATCTTCAATCTACTTCTTCAACTCATTCAACTCTAAAGGTGACATTTGGTATGGAGCTTTAAAAATTGGTTTTATACCAGGGACCAAATCTATTGAGAATTCAACTTTTATTTTCGGAGCTAATCTAAACATCTCCTTAGAAAATACCTCGAGAAATTCACTTACCAACCCAATTTTCTCAATACTCCTATCATAAACACTGCTAGCTGTGCAAATCACCATGTAAGTATCACACGCTTGCTTGATCAACTTCTCAGCTTGCATAATTGATACAAATTTAGGCTGCTCAGTAGAATCAGTTCCTGCCAACAATACTGGCAAAGACACTAGCTTCCTGGCCTAGTCTAACGTAGCATTATTAGCTGTTAACCAATCCATGCCAACTATCACATCAAATCTACCATAGATATTCCACTGGAGTGACCTTCTAATACTAAAAGTATGAACTGGCATGCTTGAAGCTTATCTTAAATGTTGTGGAGGCCTAATTCTAACTCTAGTACTCCATTATATTGACACTCTCTCTGAACTAACCGAGTTTGAGAGCCTCTAGAAAAACCTCTCTTCCCTGAAGCTCTAGAACTGCTAGAGCTGTAAACAGGCTTCTTCAATACATCACCAGATAGACCTAGAGAAGGTATAAATCTTCCCATACTATCCCTCTTATTCTCAGCCTCTACTTCCTTATCTCTCTTTGTAACTATTCTCAACTTATGGTACATGTGCTCACAAGTAGTAATGTCAAACAGAGTAATCTGTTGTCTATACTCTAGACGTATCTTTTCTTGGAACCTTTCAACCTTCTATTTAGTGTCATTATGGTACTGCACATACGTGGAATAGGTTGATAAATCATTAAACCTCTTAATGAATTTCTGTTTATCAAAGTCCCCTTGCTTGAATGTATGGAACTCTTCCTCCTCTTCAGTACAAAAGGATGCTGGAAAGTAATAGTTGAAGAATACCCTTTTAAACTCTTTCCAAGAGTACCTTACGCTACCTGATGGTCTTACTGAATCCCACCATCTCTTAACTTCTCCGACTAACTAGACTATGGTTAAAGTTACTTTATATTCTGAAGTATATGGCACCACCTTGAATATTGTCTCGAGGCGCTCAATCCACTGTTTGGCTTCTCCTTCTCTCACACTACCATCAAAGGTAGGTGAACTGAACCTCACATATGTCTTCCAAGCTCAGTCAATAGATAGATCTGTAACAACTCCTATAATCTATCTACTACTCAAAGCTTGAGGTGGCTCAGGTCTTCTATGAGCCTCTTTTGGTATCGGCCTCTCTTAAGCTTCTCTCTCTTTTGCTTGATCCCTTTCCTGTAACAACACGTTATGGTCTCTCACTATTTTTTCAATATCGATTATCATATCTCTCAACTCTTCTAATAAGCCATCTCTTCTATCAGCTTGTTGAGGCACATCTAGTTAAACATCAAGTAAGGTTCATCCTCTACAGGATGCCGTGATACTTAAGTGCTATGTGAAGCTCGAGTACCTCTTCTTCTCATTTTCTCCCCTCCTAAGGATAAAAGTAAAAGAAAGTTAAGGAAAAGGGAAAGAATAGGTGTAATGAACAATATATAAGTTGCCAACTCTAGAATGAATGCACAAATAAGCACATGACTAGATCTCAAAACTTGAGAAATTGATACCAACTTTACTGTAATGCTCTTATTGACATTACCATACACTCTACTACAATCTTCCTAATTAATTCAAAATTATTCTTTGAAAACTTTGAAAACCTTAGGATCCTAATAAAAGATTTCTAAAAAATTATTTACAAATTTCTTAAATTATAAAATGTTACGCACAGCAGAAGCAGTAAGTCTATGTATATCAAAGACAAAGAAAAACATGTGCAATACATACAAACAAAGTCAAATTTGGCACTGTGCACTACGGGTCATTCCACATGCACCACGGCATGTGGCACAAAGACCACAACCATTCACTTTGTGTAACATCCTAAATTTCTTAATCTTAAGTTTAGAGGTTAATCGAGGATGAAGTGGAAATTAAAGTGGGATTAGAGATTTAGAGGATTAATTAGTATTTTGATTTGTTTGTGTGTTGTATGAATAGATATGGGTGATAAGAGTACGTTTTAGGTTGAAGCAAGTGCGCGTGGTGAGAATAAGTCTCACTGTGCCACGTGTTGTGGCTTGTGTTGTGTACGCCGCGGCTTATAGGCCAAAATTTACCTTCATAAGTCATGAATTTTAGAAAATTTTAAAGAAAAAAATTTGAGAAACACATGAAACAGAGAGAGGAGAAGTGCTGAGGAGCTAGGTTAAGTCATTTTAGAGTGGTGGAAGGTGATTCGAATCTGTAACTTACCAGGTAAGCTATGTATAACTCTTACCTTTCATTCTACACAAATTTCTCTAAAAAATGAGTTATAGGGAAATTGAATCGATGGAATTTGAGAGGTTTGATTCTTGCCCATTAGTAATAAAAAGGTTGTTGAAAGTTAAATTAGAGCTTTGTGATTGGTTTAGAGCTGAACGGTAGAGCTTTGAACCCACAAGCTCAATTTTAGCCTTTAAAGAGAGAAAGTTAGGCAAAAATTTGATTTGAGTGAAATAAAACTGATTGAGGTGGTGTAAAGTAGTAATTAGGTAGTCATGAACTTAGAATGGATAAAGGAAAAGAATTTACGGATGAATATAGCCCTAAATAGTAAAAAATGAGTTTTTGGTCAATATGGACCAAATGACTAAAATGTGCCAAATGTGTTTAGATTGAAATATTGGACACATGAGTAGAGAAAGGAAGCTTGAGATAAGCTTATACAATAGTGGAAATCTACAGGTAACCTTTCTAGTGATAAAAGGGTTAAGGTAACCAGATAACTTCCTTTGTTTGACTATTTATTGTAATTGCATGTTAGTATGCTATGTAATGCATGAAATGGTTTTGAATTAAGCTTATTTTATAGCATTGAGTGATTGTTGTGTGTGAAACGGCTTTTGATTGAAATAAGCATCAAAATTGTGTTTTTATAATGTAAAGAGTAATATATATATATATATATATCATGTGCAAGAAAGTAAATTGTGAAAAGGGAACCTTAAATGGTTCAAGAAAGCATAACCTGAGTGGTGGGAGTTCACCCAAGTATAGGAGATGATAAAGACCATATAGTAAGGTTTCCTTAGTACCCTGTTAGGGTACGGTGTTAGAAATAATTCTCCTTAGTGCCTTGAAAGGTGCTATGTTAGAGAAGATCTCTTGAGTGTCTATTAAGGTACTATGTTAGAGATGAGAGATTTCTTAATATCTTTGTGATATGGGTTGTAGTCAACAACGCCCCATTGTATGTATTAGCGAAAAATCATAGTCCGTATTGTGTGTTAGAACATCTTTAGCCAGGTAATTCTACCACTGCAGGTGAGCTCAAGACTAATGAGAGTGTACATTAGTCTGAGATAAGCCTATGATTTCATATCGAGGTGATTTGGAGGTTTGATTGGTAGAGATCATGCTAGTATTTTATGTGATATGATAAAATATCTTGAGATAATACAAAATCCTTTTGGGATTGATGAGAAGTTGAAAATTAAATGAGATATGCAATGTAAATACTACTTTATGAGGTTTTAATGATATATTATGTTTACTTTTATATTATTACATGTGATAGTCAATAGGAATGAGTTATTCTATTACTAAGATTTTTATCTCACCTCCATGGTTACATGTTTACAGGATCAGTAAGTGATTAGGCTAAGGGAAGAGAGTCTGGATCAGCTTGAGTTGTGAAGTCGTGTACTCTGAGGTTGTGTAATGAACTGAAGTGAAAGATTGTATATATAAGTTGCCATAGGTTGCATGCATGTATTAAATTGAGTTTTTATGAAATCAAGCCTAAATTATGTGTATATGTGTTTTTTGAGATAAAGGGGCTTTGATTTGAATATGTTTCAATTGAAATAATTATTTGTGTTAGTGAATCCTAAGCCAAAGGAAAAATTATGAGGAAATGAGTAATTTGGGGGCTAAGATTATATTATGAATACGATTGCATATGTATGAGTTAAGAAATAGCTGAGTGGGCTAAGTTATGTCGAGAAATGGCATAGTATGTTAAGTTAGTGAATTGTGAAAATTGGTCGTAGAAGGGTCAAATTTTGATATATGAGTATGATTGTGATTAATTGAGGTCAATCAAGTATATTAGATCCTTTTGGACTTAGTTCAAGGCCTAGTGTGGTCTAATAAGAGAAAGGGATTGAATTGAGCACTTGAGTGCGCAAAATTTTTAGAAATAGTGACTTTTTGCACTCAGGTGTCTAAATTTTGATCGGACCATTAGATCGTGTCCAAACCTATCTCATTAGTTAGTATACAAGCTAAGCTTCGTGTGAGTGCTTGAATCACTCCAATCGGATGTCGTATGTGAGAATGGTGCACACCGGAATTTCATCATTTTTGCTATTAAAATGACAACAGAAAAAATGAACAGGCATGCCACGGCACATAGAGACGCAATCTGTAGCACATGACATAGACAGGGCGAGTGTGTGGCTCTGTATCACATGTCGTGGCGCACTGACTGTCCACCACAGTGCACATACCAAGTTGCAATTTTATTTTTGAGTTAAATTACATGCAATTAAGATAAGAATGCTAGTGAATTATGTCCACTATGTATTTGAGGAGTGCATGATTTATTTCCATTGTGTTTTTCTTTGATTGTGTTGTGAACTGATCAGTTTATAAAATAAGTCTTCGGCCGAAGCTTTTGAAAATGAAATTTATTATGAAGAATGATAAGAGATAGTGCTAACACCGTAATCTTCTCTTATGTTGTGTAGATATATGAGAGGAGGTTACACTTTGTGCCATGCATTGTGGTATGAGGATACATGCACCATGGCGCACACACTTAAAATTGCTATCAAATTATAAATTTCTAGTGCAAATTCAGACATTCGCCATTTCCACATCTGATGTCTGATTGGGATGGTTCAAGCGTTGACACGAAGCTTATTTCGAAATCTAACTAATGACACTAGTTTCATTTCAATCTGATATTTCCATCTAAAATTGAACATCTGAGTGCATTTTAACCATTTTAAGTTAAAATTTTGCCACTCAAACATCCCAATTCGAAACCAAACGTCATTGGCCACTTTTTAGGCCTTGACCATGTCTAAATGGATAATACACACCTTATTAACCATACACATGTACAATATAACACATCTACATGTATTTGGCCTGTAAACTTCCTATATAACACTTTAGGCCAAACTCACATATTCCTTTCTTAATCTCATACAAGGCTAAATCATCACACATACTCTTCAAACATCTCAAATTCACATATATATACATTCATCCACTAGTCCATCCAGTCATTTCATCATTCACACATATACAAGGGCTAGAGAACTCAAAATCATGAAACATATGATAAGGGATTAGTCTCTTATCCTCAAAATTAAACTAAAGCTAACCCAAATGCAATATAGGACCAACCCTAGGTCATCTCCTAAGAAATGATTTTAGTTTAATTAAAAGTTATCTAGTAAAATAAGTCACCCAAAGTTATAGGAATTTAGTTACCTAATTATCTATACTAATTACCTAATGTGCAATTAATTAAAATAGCAATTCAAGTGAGTAAAATGAGCTTTCCTTTTCACAAGAGTGGAACCCTAGAGATTAATTGATTTTGGACTCATTATCTTCTCATGATTAGGCTAAGTTTAGCTTCCCTTTCCTCTTGACTAAAGCTGTCATGACTTAAGAAAATTATCCTAAGTCAATTAACCTAATTAGCTAACCTTCATAGGTCTTAGATTAAAGTCCCTAGTTCAATTAACCAATTGGTGAAGAAATTAGCCAAGTGATTCACTCAAAATTCTCCCCAACAGCCATGGTTAAACACATAAATTAAGCAACCACAAGATTATGTCAAGCTACTCAACAACACAAGCAATAACACCACAAGATTATGTAATATTAACATAAGTAATTCACTAATTGAAAAACACAAGATTATGTCCAAATAAAGAGTGGCAAATTTCAGTCATGGCTATCTAAGGAAGAAATTAAATGAAACAATCCTCTCTCTTTACATGAACATCAAATTCAAATTAGAATTTACAAGTTAAGATGATTAAACTTTATAATACCACACTAGGCCTGAAACCAAGTCTAAAAGGATCTAATATACCTAATTGACCACAATTAATCACAATCATATTCAAATATCAAAATTTGACCCTTCTACGGCCAATTTTCATAATTCACTAACTTAACTCACTATGCCATTTCTTGGCATAACTTAGCTCACCTGGCTATTTCTTAAGTCATACATATGTAATCACATTCACAATACAATCTTAGCCATTAAATTACTCATTTCATCATAATTTGTCCCTTAGTTTAAGATTCACCAATCATAATCATAATACAATCTTAGCTCCCAAATTACTCATTTCCTCATAATTTGTCCCTTGGCCTAAGATTCACCAACACATAACCAATACAACACAAACATACTCAAATCATAGCTCCTTTGCCTTAAACAACACATATACATATAATTGGGCTTGATTTCACAAAAAACACAGTTCAACACATGCATGCAATCCTATGGCAACTCATATGCACTTATATATACAATCTTTCAGTTTAGTTCATTACACAACCTCAGAGTACATGGCTTTACAACTCAAGTCGGTCCAGACTCTCTTACCTTGACTTGATCACTACCCAGTCCTGTAAACATGTAACCATGAGGGTGAGATAAAAATCTTAGTAAGGGAATAACTCACTCCTATTGACTATCACATGCAACAATATGAAAGTAAACATAATAAATCATTAAAACTTCATAAAGTAGTATTTTTATCACATATCACATTTTATTTTCAACTTTTCATGAATCCCAAAGGATTCCGTGTTATCTCAAGATATTTCATCATATCACATAAAATACTAGCACGATCTCTACCAACCAAACCTCCAAATCACCCCGACATGAAACCATAGGCTTATCTTATACCAATGTACACTCTCATTTGTCTTGAGCTCACCTGTAGTGGTAGAATCACCCGGCTAAAGATGTTCTAACACAAAATACAGACTATGGTTTTCCCCTAATACACACAATGGGGCATCATTGACTCCAACCCATATCACAAAGATATTAAGGAGTTTCTCATTTCCAACACAGTACCTTAATAGGCACTCAGGAGATCTTCCCCAATACTCCACCTTTCAAGGCACTAAGAGAATTGTTTCCAACACCGCACCCTAATAGGGTAATCAGGAAACCTTGTCATATCGTCTTTATCAGCTCCTATACTCTTGGGTGAACTCCTACCACTCAGATTATGCTTTCTCAAACCATTTAAGGTTCCCTTTTCACAATTTAACACTTTCTTGCACATGATATAGATATATTACTCTTTACATTAAAAAACAGAATTTCAATGCTCATTTCAATCAGAAGCTATTTCACACACAACAATCACTCAATGCTATAAAACATGCTTAATTTGAAACCATTTCATGCATTACATAGTATACTAACATGCAGTTACAATAAACAGTCAAATAAATAAAGTTATCTGGTTACCTCAACCCTTTTATTACTAGAAAGGTTACCTGTGGATTTCCACTATCGTATAAGCTTATCTTAAGCTTCCTTTCTTTACTCATGTATCCAATATGCCAATCTGAATACATTTGGCACATTTTAGTCATTTGGTCCATTTTGACCAAAAACTCATTTTTATTATTTAGGGCTATATTCATCCGTAAATTATTTTCCCTTTATCCATTCTAAGTCCATAACTACCTAATTACTACTTTACATCACTTTGATCGGTCTTATTTCACTCAAGATAGATTTTTGCCCTAACTTTCTCTCTTTAAAGGCTAAAATTGAGCCTTCACGTTCAAATCCGTACTGTTCAGCTTTAAACCAGTCACAAAGCTCTAATTTAACTTTCAAGAACCTTTTTATTACTATTAGGCAAGAATCAAACCCCTCAAATTCCACTAATTCAACTTTCATATAACTTATTTTTAGAGAAATTTGTGTAGAATGGAAGGTAAGAGTTATACATAGCTTACCTGGCAAGTTACTGATCGAATCACCTTCCACCGCTTCAAAATGACTTAACCTAGCTCCTCAATTCTTCTCCTCTCTCTATCTCATGTGTTTCTCAATTTTTCCTTCTAAAAATCACCTCATTTCACGACTTAAGAAGTGATTTTCTAGTCCATGCACCACAGCGCATGAAGCACAAGCCACGGCGCGTGGCACAATAAGATTTATTCTCACCATGCGCACTTGCTTTGACCTGAAATGCACTCCTATCACCCATATCTGTTCATACAACACACAAACCACTCAAAATACCAATTAGCCATATGAATCTTTAATCTTACTTTAATTTCCATGTCACCCTTATTAACCTCTAAACTTAGGATTAAGAAATTCAGGATGTTATAGTTTTTCCCTCCTTTTAAGAATTTTGCCCTCAAAATTCATAAAAGACACAAATATATACCTATGGAAACAGGTAGGGATATTGTTGCCTTATTCTATCCTTTGTCTCTTAGGTAGAATCACTAGGAATTATGCCTCGCTAGAATACTTTAACTAATCATATAGTCTTATTCCTTAACTACTTCTCTTTCACATCTATGATTCGCTCTAGCTCAGCGTTATACGTTAAATTCCCCTGGAGTTCATCTCCTCTAGTTCTATCACATGTGAAGGATCAGGTTGATATTTCTTAAGCTGTGACATGTGAAACACCTCATGCACACCTGATAACTGTTGTGGCAAAGCAATCCTGTAGGCAACTGGTCCAATTTTCTCTAGAATCTCGAAAAGACTAATGAATCGAGGAGTCAATTTCTTGGCTCTTATCGATCTCTCAATTCCAATCACTGGTGTAAACCTCAGAAATACATGGTCTCCCACCAAAACTTTAACGACCTCCTATGCCTAGCTACATAACTCTTTTGCCTACTCTGTATTGTTAACAACTTTTTTCTGATCAACTCAATCTTTTGAGTTGTCTGATCCACAATATCCAGTCCTAACATACTCCTTTCACTCAACTCCATCCAACAAAGAGGTGATTTGCATTCTCTTCTATACAATGGCTCATACGGTGCCATTTATATACTGGAGTGGTAACTGTTGTTGTAAGAAAATTTAACCAAAGGGAGATGGCTATCCCAACTACCTTTCAACTCCAATATACAGGCTCTTAACATATCCTCTAAAGTCTGTATGGTTCATTCTATCTGCCTATCTGTTTATGGATGATATGCTGTATTGAATCTCAACTCAGTACCCATGGCACACTATAAAGTTCCCCAAAACTTAGAAGTAAATCTTGGATCTCTATCATAAATTATACTCTTTGGCACACCATGTAATCTTACCACTTCTCGGATACAGATCTCTGCCAGCTTTTCCAAAGAATCACTAATCCGAATAGCTAAGAAATAAGCCAATTTAGTAAATCTATCGACTATAACCCAAATGGCATCATGTCTAGATTGAATTCCTGGTAACCTAGTTATAAAATCCATAGAAATGCTCTCCCACTTCCACGTAGGAATATACAATGGTTGTAACATTCCTGCTGGTCTTTGGTGCTCTATCTTAACCTTTTGACAGGTTAAACACCGAGTCACGAACTCTACTACATCTTTCTTCATACTAGGCCACCACCAATACCGCTTCACATCTTGGTACATCTTTATAGCTCCCGGATGGATTGTGTATTTGCTATAGTGAGCCTCATTTAAAATAACTTTTCTCAAATCTATATCATTAGGCAAACAAATCCTATCCCGATATACCACAAAACCATCATCATTGAATCCAAACTTAATAGCTTGATCCGCTTCAATTTCTTCTCTAATCTTTAAAAGACTTTCATCTTCTAGTTGTGCCATTCTCAATTCCTTCCAAAAATCATTGCTAATCTCAGTGGAATAGGCACCAACTAATGCCTTCAATGGCGCATCCTACTATGACTCAACGAATGACTCCATCAATCTGTATTCCTTAACCATAAGACTTGCCACAAGCAAAGTCTTCCGGCTTAAAGCGTTAGCAACCACATTAGCTTTACCTGGATGGTATTACAATTCAAATTTATAATCTTTAAGAAGTTCTATCCATCTTCTTTGCCTCATATTTAGTTCCTTTTGATCCACCAAGCATTAAAACTTTTATGGTTGCTAAACACAATGAATACTGCACCATACAGGTAATAACACCAAATCTTTAGAGCAAACAACACTACTACAAGCTCTAAATCATGTGTGGGATAATTCTCCTCATATGGTCTCAATTGTCGTGAAGCATAGGCTACCACTCAACTATCTTGTATCAAGACACAACTAAGACCTTTTAAAGACGCATCCGTGTATACCTCATAAGGTAACCTTAGATTAGGGATAATCAACACTGGTGCTGTGGTTAATTTCTCTTTTAGCTTCCGAAATGCTACTTCACACTGGTCATCCCATATATAAGGCTGATCTTTTCGAGTTAGTTTAGTCAAAGAAGAAGCTATCTGGAAAAATCCTTGGATAAATCATCAATAATATCCAGCTAATCCTTGAAAACTACGTATCTCTGTAACTAAACTAAGACGTTCCCATTTCAATACTGCATCAACATTATGTCGATCCATTAAAATTCTATCTGCAGACACCACGTGTCCCAAAAATCTCAGTTCTCTTAACCAAAACTCACACTTATTGAGCTTGGCATACAACTTTTTGTCTTTCAAAATCAGTAGTACCATCTTCAAATGCCTCACATGTTGCTCCTCATTCTCAGAATAGATCAGAATGTCGACTATAAAGACCACTACAAACTGATCTAAGTATGGCCTAAAGATTCGGTTCATATAGTCCATGAACGCTGCTAGCGCATTGGTCAAATTGAAAGGCATAACTAAAAATTCATAATGGCCATACCTAGTTCTGAAAGCTGTCTTGGATACATCTACTGCACTAACTCTTAACTAATGATACCCCAACCTCAAATCAATCTTAAAGAAGACTGAGGCACCAGCCAATTGATCTAAAAGATCATCTATTCTTGGTAAAGGACACTTGTTCTTCACAGTTACCTTGTTTAGTTGCCGGTAATCGATGCACAGTCGTAAACTGCCATCCTTCTTTCTCACAAACAATACCGGTGATCCCCAGGGTGATATACTTAGTTTGATGAATCCTTTTTCTAGCAAATCTTTAATCTGCTTCTTTAGCTGAGCCAATTCAAATGACGACATTCTATAAGGAGCTTTTGATATTGTTTCGATTTCAAGAACCAAATCAATTGAGAACTTAACTTCCCTTTCAAGAGGTAATCTATTCATCTCTTCTGAAAATACCTCTAAGAACTCACTTACTACCCCAATCTTCTCAATCCAACCATCATACACCGTGTTAGTTGTAAAGAATACCATATAGGCATCACAACCTTATTGGATCAACTCCTCAGTACTCATTACCGATAGAAACTAGGTTGTTCTAAAGATTCCACAGCTGCGCACAACACTAGAAATGAAACCACTCTTTTGGCACAATCAAGCATAGCATTATTTACTGCTAGCCAGTCCATGCCAATTATCACATCTATTCCTCTCATAGGAATACAAATCAAATCGATCTTGAAAACTCTATCCTCAAATCGAATCTCCACATTCTAACAAGCTTGACTTGTAATACTAGACGATCCAGAAGGTGTCGTCACTTTAATAAGCACAAGTAATTCTTGTAAAGATAATTTCAATCTATCCACGCATTCCTTGTAAAGATAACTTTCTACTTCGAAGTATAGATTACCACCTCAAAGATGGTTTCCATTCGTTCTATCCACGATTCTACTTCATCTTCCCTCATACTTCCATCAAATGTCGGTGGATTGAACCAAACAAATATCTTTCAAGCATGATCAATAGATGGATCGGTGCCAGGAATCTCTAGTCCACTACCTAAATTTCGAGTCAATCCAGGTCTACTATGTGCTTCCTGTACTGGGATATTCTGAGCATCAACTCTCTCTTCTTGCTCTCTACCCCTTAGAATCGTATCATGATCCCTAATAGTTTGTCTTATGTCAACCACCATATCCCTGAGCTCTCCCAGTAGCTCATCATGTTTGCCCCTTTGCGGTTGAACCGATTGAACTTTCGGCTCCCGTTCCTCCTCTACAACCTGCCTAGATACTATAGTTCTCATACGAGTGCCTCTAAGACTGTACTATTTTCTCCCCTCATAAGGATGAAAATATGAAACACAAAGGGCATTAGGGAAAAAGTTGTGTAATGAATAAGATAAGTTTTCATATTTCTAAATGAATGCATCAATAACAATCAGGTCTTGAAAACTGAGAAACTGATACTAAAATGTAACCTCCTCTCATATATCCACACAATATAAGAGAAGATTACGGTGTTACCATTCTCACATCGTTCACAATAATCAAATTTCATTTTAAAAGCTTTGGCCAAAGTCTTGTTTTATAAAACTGATTAGTTCACAACTTAATCAGAGAAAAACACAGTAGAAATAAATCATGTACTCCTTAAATACATAATGGACATAACCCACTAGCATTCCTATCTCAATTGCATGCATTTCAACACAAATTAAAAACTGGAACTTGGTATGTGCGCCATGGCGGATGGTCAGTGTGTCATGGCATGTGGCATAGAGCCATATGCTCGCTCTGTCTGTGTCGTGTGCCGTGGCATGCCTGTCCATTTTTCTACTATCATTTTGACAGCAAAAAATGATAAAATTTTGGTGTGTGCTAATTTCTTATACGACATGCGATCAGAGTGATTTAGGTGCCCACACAAAACTTAGCTCGTATACTAACTAATGAGACAGGTTTAGACATGATCTAGTGGTCCAATCAAATTTTAGACACTCAGGTGCAAAAAGTTACTTTTTTTGAAAATTTTGCGCACTCAAGCACTCAAATCGATCCCTTTTTATCATTATACCATACTAGGCCTTGAACTAAGTCCAAAAAGATCTAATACACTTGATTGACCATAATTAATCACAATCATGCTCAAACATCAAAATTTGACCCTTCTACAACCAATTTTCATAATTCACTAACTTAACTCACTATGCCATTTCTTGGCATAACTTAGCCCACCTAGCTATTTCTCAACTCATACATATGCAATCACATTCACAATACAATCTTAGCCCCTAAATTACACATTTCATCATAATTTGTCCCTTGGCTTAAAATTCATCAATCATAATCACAATACAATCTTAGCCCCCAAATTACTCATTTCCTCATAATTTATCCTTTAGCTTAAGTTTCACCAACACATAACCAATGCAACACAAACATACTCAAATCAAAGCCCCTTTGCCTCAAACAACATATATACACATAATTTGGCTTGATTTCACAAAATCACAGTTCAATACATGCATGCAACCCTATGGCAACTCATATACACTTATATATACAATCTTTTAGTTTAGTTCATTACACAACCTCATAGTACACAGCTTCACAACTCAAGCGTCCAGACTCTCTTCCCTTGACCTAATCACTTTGCAGTCCTATAAACATGTAACTATGAGGATGAGATAAGAATATCAGTAATGGAATAACTCACTCCTATTGACTATCCATGCAACAATATGAAAGTAAACATAATATATCATTAAAACCTCATAAAGTAGTATTTTCATCACATATCACATTTCATTTTCAACATTTCATCAATACCAAAGGATTCCGTGTTATCTCAAGATATTTCATCATATCACATAAAATACTAACATGATCTCTACCAACCAAACCTCCAAATCACCCCGACATGAAACCACATGCTTATCTCATACCAATGTACACTCTCATTAGTCTTGAGCTCACCTGTAGTAGTAGAATCACTCAGCTAAAGATGTTCTAACACAAAATACAGACTATGGTTTTTCCCCAATACACGCAATGAGGCGTCATTGACTCCAACTCATATCACAAAGATACTAAGGAGTCTCTTATTTCTAACAAAGTACCTTAATAAGCACTCAAGAGATGTTTCCTAATACTCTACCTTTCAAGGCACTAAGGAGAATTGGTTCCAACACCATACCCTAATAGGGTACTAAGGAAACCTTGCCATATGGTCTTTATCGTCTCCTATACTCTCGGGTGAACTCCCACCACTCAAATCATGCTTTCTCGAACCATTTAAGGTTTCCTTTCCATAATTTAACACTTTCTTGCACATGATATATATATATATATGTATATATTACTCTTTACATTACAAAAACACAATTTGAATGTTCATTTCAATCAAAAGCTGTTTCACGCACAACAATCACTCAATGCTATAAAACATGCTTAATTCAAAACCATTTCATGCATTACATAGCATACTAATATACAGTTACAATAAACAGTCAAACAAAGGAAGTTATTCGGTTACCTCAACCCTTCTGTCACTAAAAAGGTTACCCGTGGATTTCAACTATCGTATATGCTTATCTCAATCTTCCTTTCTCTACTCATGTGTCCAATATACCAATCTGAACACATTTAGCACATTTTAGTCATTTAGTCCATTTTGATTAAAAACTTATTTTTATTATTTAGGGCTACATTCATCCGTAAATTCTTTTCCCTTTATCCATTTTAACTCCATAACTACCCAATTACTACTTTACATCACTTCGATCAGTCTTATTTCACTCAAAATAGATTTTTACCCTAACTTTCTCTCTCTAAAGGCTAAAATTGAGCCTTCGGGTTCAAAGCTCTACTGTTCAACTCTAAATGAGTCACAAAGCTCTAATTTAACTTTTGAGAACCTTTTTATTATTATTGTGCAAGAATCAAACTCCTTAAATTCCACCGATTCAATTTTCCTATAACTCATTTTCAGAAAAATTTGTGTAGAATGGAAGTTAAGAGTTATATGTAGCTTACCTGGCAAGTTACCAATCCGAATCACCTTCCACTACTCCAAAATGACTTAACCTAACTCCTCAGCCCTTCTCCTCTCTCTATCTCATGTGTTTCTCATTTTTTCCTTCTGAAAATCACCTCATTTCATGACTTAAGAAGTGATTTTCTGGTCAATGTGCCACGGCACATGAAGCACAAGTTGTGACACTTGGCATAGTGAGATTTATTCTTACCACGCGCACTTGCTTAGACCTGAAATGCACTCCCATCACCCATATCTATTCATACAACACACAAACCAGTCGAAATAGTAATTAGCCATCTAAATCTCTAATCCTACTTTAATTTTCACATCATCCTTGATTAACCTCTAAACTTAAGATTAAGAAATTCAGGATGTTACAGCACACACAATTGAATTTGATATCATTTTATAGATTCTAGTGTGAACTTCAGATGTGCGCCAATTTTGCAATGTTTGATTGGGGTGGTTCAAGCATCCACACAAAGCTTGTTTCAAAATCTAACTAATGACACTAATTTCATTTCAATTTGATATCCCATTTAAAAGTTAGACATCCAAGTGCTTTATGACTGTTTTTAAGTCAAAATTTACCACTTAAGCATCTTTATTTGAAATCATACGTCATTAACTGCTTTTTGGGCCTTGACCACATCCAAGTAGACAATACACACCTAATTGACCATTCATATACACAATACAGCACATATACACACAATTGGCCTGTAAACTGCCTATATTACATATTGGGCCAAATCACATTTCTTTATTTCAATATCATACAAGGCCATATATCCACATACACATCGAGTACACCTCATATCCACACATTTACACATTCATTCACTAGCCCACTTAATCATTTCACCATTCATGCATATACAAAGGGTTAATGAACGAAAATCAACAAAACATGCCATAAACACCATTTTATGCACATGCATTAAATTCTATGGCAACTTATACACAAGTTCATAACTAATATACAAACTCATTACACCAAATTCTTATAAAGGCTTTAGTGAGAGGTGTCAACTCAGCTTATGTCTTTCCCCTTTGTACCACTACTACCAGAACTTGAAAATATAAATAACCACAGGTGAAAAAAATCTCAGTAACCAATATAGCTCGTTAAATGTCTGTTATCACAAATAACCATGCCAAAGTAACAAAACTAAGGTAATATCATATATATATATATATATATATCAAAGTATAAAGAAATTTCATCTTTTCAAAGTAATTCCCATAAATACATACTAGCATGATCATCTAGCCATCAAACCTCCGATGCTCCTCGACACGAAACTATAAGCTCTATTGGATCAATCACTTATTGACCTGAGCACACTTTAGGTGGTAGAAACACCTGGCACAAGGTAATCTAACTCACCTATAGACTATGGTTTCCCTCTTTACACACTTGTGATAGAGGCATCATTAACTCCTAACCGCATCCTAACGGGTACTAGGGAGTTGCCAGACTGCCCCGATATCCTATAGTAACAATCCTATAGTATGCTATACCAAATTACCCATGTTAACAGCCTATATAATGCTACATCAGATGTCCCATAGTGCCAACCCGACTATATGAATTTTTCACTCAGTTCTCAACACTTTTATACATCCCCTACATATCTTGAGTGAACTCCCACCCCCTTATGATCATGCTCTATTTCATAATTTTCACTACTTTCTTTCACATTTCCATAACATACACTTTTAAGCATAATATATATATATATATATATATCAACTAAAAACCAATAAGCTTTCTAATTTCATTTCACAAATCAATTTTCATGCTAAAATTATTTGTAATATCAAACCATGCATATAACTTATCAAACAACAAATTCACCATTTCATATTTGCTTCTATGCAGTTATAATAATAATAAATATAATAAACTATATGGTTACCTCAACCTTTTTGTTTGATAGAAAGGGCTACCCATGCAATTTCCTTACTCGAATCTCTTTCCACTTATTTACGTGTCACCACTAGAATCTGCACAAAATTAATATTTAAAATCAATTTCACCATCTATAAAAAGTGCCAATTATTGAAATTAAGCACCTAATCGCTACCAATTCCATAATTCATACTCAGTTACGTGTATCACAACTGATTATCTCTCATTACTAGCTTTAACCTTTACCTAGCCAAATATCTCTCACTACTCTTTCTCTCTCTAGAATAGGTCAAATTGTGCATATAGCTTCAAATCTTTATCATTATGACTTAAACCAGTCACAAAGTACTAGTTTAGTTCTAGAGAACCTTCCTATTACTATAAGGTAAGAAATTAACTCCTTAAAACTTCCAAATTCAATTTCTCACTAGTTAAAACTAAGAGCAAACAAGTTAGAGTTAGAGGTTAAGGCAGTATGATACTTACCCAATGAGTAATAGGTCAGAAACGTCACTCTTGCTCCTGATTTGCTTGCCCTAGCAGATGCTAGCACCTTCTCCATGTCTGAACCCTTTTCTCTTGTTCTTCTCTTATGTTTTACGAGCTAGACACGTCCTTACTTATCAAAGTTATGCACCATACATCATGACGCATCTATCCTCTGTCACGGTGCATGGCAGTAAGGAAAATCCTCACGACATTCACATGTTCTACTTCAGGACTCCATTCTTATACTTATATCTATTCCTATAACACCCCAAAGAGTCAATACAAGACTTTACTATCAAAAACCCTAATCCCATATTAAATCACTAATTCATTCCATAATCAGTCATTAATATAGGATTAGAAATTTAGGATGTTTATAGTTCTCCCTTTCTTTTAAGAATTTTATTCCCAAAATTGAAACAACTACTAACACACACATACCTAAGGGACACAATTAAGGGTATTTTCTCGTGTCCATTTTAGCTTTTATCTCCTAAGTTGCGTCACTAGGAGTCATACCCTTCTAGAACAACTTACTTAGTTGAATAGTCTTATTCCTCAACTGCTTATCCTTCACATCCACTATTCGCTCTGGTTCTGCTCGGTAGGTCATATCTTCTCTTACAATTCTAGCTCTTCAGGCTCAAGCATGTGAGAAGGGTCTGATGGTACTTCTTATATTGAGACACGTGAAATACATCATGAATTCTAGATAACTATAAAGGTAAAACAATCTAATAAGCAACCAGCCTTATTCTCTCTAGGACTTTAAACGAACCCATGACCTAGGAGTCAATTTCTTAGTTTTAATTAATCTCTTGATTCTCGTTACTGTCATAACTTTTAAAAACACATGATCACCTACCAAAAACTCTAATAGTCTCCTTCATCAATTGGGATAACTCTTTTTGCCTACTTTGATGTTGTCATATCTTTTACCTTATCAACTCAATCTTTGTGGTAGTTTGGTCCACAATATTAGGCCTTACTATGCTTCTTTCACTTAACTTGATCCAACATACTGGTGATCTACATTTCCTTCCATATAGAGCTTCATATGGTGCTATTTGAATGCTAGAATAGTAGCTATTATTGTATGGAAACTCAGTTAAAGGTAAGTAGCTATCCTAGCTACCACGAAACTCTAGCACACAAGATCGCAACATATCCTCTAGAGTCTAAATAGTTCTCTCAGTTTGCCTATTAGTTTGGGGATGATAAGTAATACTAAACTTCAAAGTAATACCTCTAGCTTTCTGTAATGCTCCCCAAAATCTGGATGTGAATCTTGGATCTCGATCAAAGACTATATCTTTAGGCACTCTATGCAACCGCACAATCTCTCGAATATATGTCTCTTCCAACTTCTTTAGAGAATCATTGATCTTGATGGTTAATAAGTGAGCTGACTTCGTTAACTAATCTACAATTACCTAAATAGCATCGTGTAACATCCTAAGTTTTCTAATCGGTAATTAACAGTGTTTCCAAGGGTCATTTAGTCAATTTAGATAAAATTATTGATTAATGATGTTTATAAGAGACTAATATAGTTTTTAGATTCTTGGATAGCCTTAGAAGAGGGTTAGAGTGATGTTCAATAGGCCATAGCATAGAAAGGAGTTTAAATTTTAGTGGAACTTTTTATGACATGCACTGTGGTGGGTCAATGTGCGTGGCACATGCACAAATCAGCATTTATCAATTATGAAAATAGATAAGAAAATAGAAGAAAGGAGAGAGATAATGAGAGAGAAATGGATAAGAGCTTGTGTTCTACTAGG